>NW_028145416.1:0-81985 GCF_050370095.1 Fusarium phalaenopsidis | reverse complement strand
ATTATCCCCTTGGGACTGGTACGACTGTCACGTTTGATCGCACAGCGAGAACTCTGGAAAATGCATAGAGTTGATGTTTCTCTCAGCAGTATGCCGTCACCCAACGTTTGATCGCACAGCGAGAACTCTGGAAAATGCATAGAGTTGATGTTTCTTCTCAGCAGAATCGACGCGCCATGGAACCGTAATCGTTGTACATGCGACACATGGTCGTCATGGCGCGACACTGCAGCGGCGAGGTATTTCTGCGTCACTGGGGGGTATAGCTCTTCACCTGTCCAACAGAGGCAGATACCAGGCAGTTTGGAGAAGGCCAGCGAGTGCGCATGCCACATGGTTGCCTCCGGATGGTGCGTGCCCATTCGGAAGTATCGCTGTAGGTGAAGTAAAAGTGCCGCCGTCCTTCTGTTTGGAGAAGCGGACGTTGTCGTCGAGCTGAGTTGCATGCGAACGCATAAACGCTCGAAACTCCTCTTCTAGTAGGTTCCTCACGGTCCCAGCGGCTGGATCTAAGCACCACCTTATGATTTACCACGTAGCTGGTGAATCGGGTGAGGGGGTCCTGATACTCTGGAATGCCGATGAACTGCTGGAATGGCCATTATCTTTTTCCTGGCCGTTGACGTAAGCCAGTTCGCCCTTGGGTTTACTTGCGGTACTGGCTGAACCTCTCGTGACGCTGTCAATGATGCTGTCAATGTCCCTATGCAGTAGCGCACCGCTTCCCGCGTAAGCGGGCCCAGACACGGCCTCCATGAACTCATCGGTCTGGTAGCCCAGTAAAGAAAGCATCATCATGTCGTAGAGCCAGGAAGTGGATGCAAAGGTCCGTCTGCGGTTGTTGCACCCGACCCAAGTGAAGGGGATGATGCTGAGGTATTTGTCTTGTGCGAGCTTCACATCGTCCCTTGGGAAAATATCGACTCGTCGAGCTTGTAGAAGAGGAGCGAATAAGGACGACTCGATCATTGATGATCGAACTTCCCAATCGTCAATCAATGAGAACAAAGCCGTTTTATGAACCAGCCGCATGTAGCGGTCCAGATCAGCCAACGCTTGTGCATTGTTGATACAGTGGCCGATGACTCCGGGCAAGCTGTGTGGAACAGCGGCCTTGAGAGCAGCCACCCTGTAGGCTTCAGCCACAAAGGCTACCTCGTAGGCTGTCTTGGAAGTCCATGTGAGGTCTTCTGACTGGTGACCGCACGCCCTGAGCCAACTCGCGCCCCGGTCAATGCAAGATTGCAACTTGGCCCGGATATCGTTGAAGAAGCACACGACGCGCGCCGAGGCGCAAACCAAGGAGGGAAAGCCTGGTCGCGCCAGCCAACCCCCCCAGCAACCACGCTCCGTTCCAGCCAAGAACCCGCAGACGGGTTGAAAACAAAGAGGGGCTACCTGCAGCGCCAGTTCCCGTCCTTGACGCCTGGAAAGGGCGCCACCGTCAACGAGCTGGGGGGGGGGGGGGAATGCTTCAACCAACAGCATGGTCGGATACAAGTGGCTCAGATGCTGCTGGGGTTAGAAGAGATACATGATTGTTTCAAGAGGTTGTGAGGCTCACCCATTTATCCTTGATGCGAGAGTCGCTATCCCACCACCATCTGCAGATGAACAGGGTGGTTTTCAAGATTTGCGAATGGTATTGGGAGATGTTTTGTTGATGAAGAAGGCAAAGCAGAACGTGGAGATTTGAAGTCAAGCTCGGATCCCGTTCTGCTCCAAACGTGGTGAAATGGTCCCGTCCTTCGAAGACCTTTATCATTGCATCCGGGCTGACTGGTCGTCTCAACAGATTCAACGCCAGGAGTGCTTTGGCGGTGTCATCTACGTCGGCAGTTCGAGGCGCTGAGGGTGTTAGTAACGTGAGTTGAAGAGACACTTTCGAATTGATACTTACCAAATCCGATGATCCCTTTACCATCCTGCAAAGCAGCGGCGAGGATATCAGCCAGACCATGCATCCCATCACACTCGATGTCCTCTACCAGAAAGCCAGCTTGAAGGAGGGTAGCCAGAGGCTACGTCCAGTATGATCAGTCAAGGTTGATACAAGTTGAACGAACTCACTTACCCAGCTGCATTCAAAAAAGGTTGTTGGGTGGGTTCCTGGGATTCCACCGTCACCGTGACCAGCACCAGTCTGGAGGATATGCCGCAGATACGATTCGGCCTCGTCATCCCATTTGGAAGCCCCTATCAGATAAGCAGCAGTCGAAGAGGGCGAAGCCATCATGGACCCATGGTAGAGATGATGGGACACCCGATCAAAGTCGACTTCTCCCAAGAAAGCCTCGAGTGAGTGGAGAGCCGAGGATGGCCTCTTGCCGTACAGCGTATCCAACTGAAACTGCGACATCTTGACCCTGTGCATAGATTCCAGGGAATCTCTGCAAGGGAAGTCGAAGGAGAGTTCCCTGCCTTGCTTCTGAAAATAAACCAGCAGAGCAGGTACGATCAGTTCAACGCCAATATGATTGGTCTTTTCAACATCATCCCATCGACCCAACTGCTTGTCAAGGGAGGCAAATCCCCGCTCAATACGCTGGCTGATCTCGTCTGGCGAAATGTCGAGAATCTGCAGAGGTTCTTTGGCATGGGCCAAGAGAGCAAGCAGGGCCGCAGCCGTGTCCAGAATGCCTGCGGTTTGCGTTGCTGGATGTATGCCCCAGCCTCCATCATCGGATTGGGATTTCAGCAGGTAATAAAAGGATTCTGGAAACAGCCACTGTTTGACATTCCCCGTCGTTTTCGGAATCATGGCTACCCAAGCAGTGTCATAGACTTGGCAGCTAGTTGTACAGAGACCATAGTAGTCATGGTAGCTTGCGTAGGCTCGGGCGATCAAAGACTTTGCCATTGAGGCCAGGGTGCTACCGTCGGATTTGCTTGTTGCTGCAGCGTTTATCATTGAGGAACTGGAGTTTGTTGCAAGATAAACGTTAGCAATACTACTAAGGACCCTCAGCTTATAGACATACAGCATCTTGCGCAAGGAACCTTGAGGAGGATACAATACGAGCACGGGATAAACGTAGAGAAGTCAGAATGATTCAACGATGAGTCTTTGTTTGCTGTAACAGGAGGAGTTGAGAACCTCCTCTTCAAATGTTGCTACCTCATAAGAAACCCCTTGGTTTGACGAACCCAGGGCCCCGTTTCGGGGTGCGTACTCTGAAGCCCGTTGTAGACTACCGAAAAATTTGCCGAGAGGCACTGCTATCACATGGTATGGTGTATACATGACATGCAAGGTGATACTTCGCTCGGCAGAGAGGGTGACTGTGACTCCAGATACCACGCCCCTCCCCCTGTTGCCTGTGCCGCGGGAAGGACGATGACAACTTCAAAACACATCCCGTGGGTTGATTTCTAATCAATTTTGAGTTTGAGCTTTGCATATGCATTGGTCTCCACGTTTTACATGAATTAGCCCCAGTCAATGGCAACGAAGAAACTGGAGTTTACTCTAGCTTGGGTGGTAAGCGGGTTTTTTGCTTCCCATGTGCCTACCAAAGGGCCAGACATTCTACGTTGCGACAACAGGGCTTGGCCATGCAGGGCTTGGCCATGCAGGGCTTGGCCATTCCGTGTCCTTGATTCATTAAGTCGGAGACGCTCATTCCGTGGCCGTTTTATCCACGCCAATTAACACATACACCCGTTGCTCCCGGACCCTGTTGCCTCCTTCTCACTTCTTCTCTTCATCTACCTCGATCAGAGTACAACCACTTCATCTTTGTCGTTTAACTTGTGCATCATGTCCTCCGAACAACAGTATTCTCACAATTGCCTCGTCTCCACAATGTTGCAACTCGACCATGGCTCAAGCCTTGAGGCTCAAGCCAAGGACGACCCTATGCCCTCAAAAGTACAGCCACCATCCTCATGGTCTCATTGCGGCTCGACTTCGAGCAGCGAACAACTCCATACAACCCTGTCAGGATCGAGCAACGCGACTGCAGAGTCTGTTCTTGAGCACTGGTTACCATCCATCGTGAATTCGCAGCTTCAATGTGAATGGACTGCTAAACGTACCAAGGCAAGCATCCTCGCTCTCAAGGGAGTGAAACAAACGTTGACCCAAACACGCCGCTCAGATTGCAGAGTCCCCGTACGAGTATATATTGACTCTTCCTTCCAAAGGCATACGGGAGGTATTCATTGACGCGTTGAATGTTTGGTTCCAAGTGCCCGACGACAAGACCGCAGCAATCAAGGCAGTGATCAATATGCTGCATGATTCATCTCTCATGTAAGCATCACTCTCCTCGCCCTCTCGATGTGTAAGCTCAAAGGTCAGAATCGATGACTTCCAGGACAATTCACCGTTGCGGCGCGGCAAACCTTCAACACATACCGTCTTCGGTCCTGCTCAGGCTATCAATTCAGCGACATATGTTATCGTCAAGGCATTTTCGACCGTCCAGGCCTTTATCGATCCCACCTCATTGGGCGAGGTTACAGGTGCAGTAATTTGGCTTCTTGATCCACAGGTGGGTGATAACACGTCGCAGGCATGATCTTGACCATATTTGAGGGCCAGGCGATGGATCTGTCGTGGACCTTTAACAACACTGCCCCTACCATCCAGGAATATCTCTTGATGGTTAACGACAGTAGGTTTCTCAGGGCCCCCCTCTCGAGCCTTTTAATAACCGATGGTCATTCTAGAGACTGGAGCCTTGTTCAGGCTTGCATGCTACCTTCTGGTAACACCTTCAAGCGTAAACCTGGCCGAGGGTGCATTAGAGAACATCAACAAGATGGTCTCGCTCCTTGGACAGTACTTTCAGATCCGAGACGACTATATGAATCTGGTCGATCGAAATGTGAGCAAACTTACAAACCTTTTGATCCCTCGAGGTTTGTCAAGAACTGTCAAGCATCAGCTGCTGATCGTGGCGCGTGCAGTATGCCGACCAGAAGGGCTTCTGTGAGGACCTCGACGAAGGGAAATATTCACTCCCACTGCTCCATTCACTGCAGAGCGACGACAATGGCCTCCTAACCAATATGCTATCAGCGAGGCGGTCCCAAGGAGGCTCACAGTAGAGCAGAAGATCTTGATGCTAGATCAAATGAGGATTAGCGATAGTCTTGGCTGGACCAAGGCACTCCTTGGTGACCTCCATGAGCAGATCTTGACGGAGATTAGAAGGCTGGAAAAGTGCATGAATAGGGGCAACGGTGCACTGTGGAGGCTGGTGGACCTGCTGAAGCTGGAGCGCTAGTCTGTTACGCACGTACGTAGTAATAGATACTGTGGTATTTCAGAGTCCGCAGGGCAACATGAAATATACGGACAGCGCATGAGTGCGGCGTCAGGACGTTCCGTCATGTGGCAGAGATATCCAGAGCTGTGACATCCTTGTGGAAAGCATTATTCTCGTTCGTGGTTCGTGTTGTAGGACATGAGCGTCTCAGCATTGGTTCTAGCTGATGACGGGGCGCATCTTCCGGGTAAGTTCGGACAGCCCGCTCAGCTGCATCAGATCATGCTTCTCAACCGACATTGAGCTTGGACGAGCGTGACATGTCATTTTGCAAAACCGAGCCAGGTAGAAATAAGCTTTCAGCTTCGGCGCCGACTCAGCGTAGCATTCAAATATGGAGCCGTCACGGCTTCTGCATATGAGGTGGTAGTGATAGTAGGGTCCACCATGCTCGGCATTTTCGCCACTTCCGAACGCCGAGATACGCTGTTGAGCTGGTGATGTATCTGATACGATACGTCGCTTAGATCACGAGCGACATCATCGCGGAGAACACGAGCGCCATGGCAAGGCCCCTGTCAGCACCAAATGGAGTCCTGCAAAGATGCCTAACGGGAGCGTGGGTTAACTTAGGTCTAGATCGAGTTCTAGGCAAGGGTGGCTGAGCTGCAGATAACTGGCTTGCACTCTCTCCGTCGTTGATAGCCAAGCTACGTACTATGCACTAAGTTTACATGCTGTCCCATGCAACTACCGTCTCACGTTTCGTCGCGTACCCGGGATGAAACCTTGACTGCTTCATCCGGGCAGATTTCCCACCATGCAAGGAGCCAATTATGGTGAAGTGGATGGTGATACCCAAAAGAATCAATCACACAACTGTTACCAACACAACACCTTCAGCCCGTAGAAAAGTACCCACACGAGGCCAGCCAGTATGCGCTTCATGAGGGTGCTCTGTCGGTCACCTCGACTTGCTGCATGGTTTCTTAAGCATTACTGGTTGGTATCTATCTCGTCAATCTGGTGGTCATGTTTCCCCGTATCAATTGGAATCTGCGAAACACGATAGCCAACAGCAAGGGTGCAAGATATCTTTCGACAGGCGCCAAGCAAACTAAGACCGTATTGCTGCACGGCAGAATGGCATTATGCGATACCAACTACGGAATTCCCCAGCCTGCTGCCGGGTATGCCATCAAACTGCCATCTCTTCCTTCCTCCTCCGGACCGCTAGCTGTGCAGTTGGACTGGCATTCATGTTCAGCCCAAATTTCCTCGGCTCCATGTTTGAGCCTTCGACCGGCCTGATGTCGTACTTGAGAAGAATATGGCACAATGCAAGCTTGATCTCTTCAGAAGCAAAGAATCTGCCAGGGCACGCGTGAAGTCCATATCCGAAGCCCATGTGGTCAGGGCTGACGCTGACTAGCTGGGCCTTGTTCTCCTTGCCTGGTTCCTGGCGCATCTTGTAAAAGCGGTATCCATCAAACCGCTCCGGGTCCTGGTACGACTCGGCGTCCCAATGCATATGGGCAGATACGAGCGTCAGCCTATTCTTGGGGAGAACCGTGCCGTCTAACAGATTCACGTCTGCTGTGGTGAAGCGACGCATGCTAGCTGTTAATGGACTGTGTCAGCCTGCAAGGGCTCATGAGATGCAGCATAGAGGAGGAGGGGTCAGCATACCAATGGAGATGGGTTTCAAACGCTGGCTCTCTTTGAGCACGCTGTCCATGAGCTTGAGCTTATAGAGCGACTGCTTCGACCAGCCGTGTTCGCTGAGCACCGAGATGATCTCTTCTCGCAATGGCTCGATGAGTTCAGGATTGTTGGAGATATCCAACATCACCTGGGTGAAGAAGTCGGTCGTGCTGTGAAGTGCAGCCACAGAAAGCGAGAGTTGCGCACAGGCTGGGTCATAGTATACCTTTTTCTCCAGCGCCGTCTGCTCCAGCCATTCGATTGCATCATTGTAAACAATCTTTTCGCCCCTGCTTGCTGCCTCGGCCTTCTTCTTGCGTCTCTCTTCCAGCAGTGGATTGATCAGATCCTTGGCTTCTCGGACCAGCGCACGAGCAGCAGTGCAGTGTGGCATAACCCACTGAACCACAGGTCGAAGCCAAGCCGGCCAAAGCCGCAGTTCTTCCACTGCTCTGAAGGCGATGACTGCATACGTGGTAGTGATCCTGAGCCACTGCGGGTTTCGGCACATCTCGGTTCCCAGGAACACGCGCGAGGTGATGCGTGCCATGAGCTTCAGGTTTGCTTCCTTGACGACGATGTCGTGCCATGCTGCCCCAGTCCATATCAGCCATTGACATTCACCGTCGAGCAAGTTGGGCAGTTCGGAACGTACCTTGATCATCAGTGTAAATATCCTTCAACACCAACCCACACTCCTCAGATACGGGCTCTGTTACCAGTGTCAATTGGTGTGTCAACTGGTGTCGCGCAACGAGTTTCATGATGTGACTCTCTGTTGTTCCCTCTCTGAACCCTTCGAAGCCCGGGAGATGAGCATAGAACCACTGTTGAAGCTAGTCAGTAACTTGCAAGGAATGATGGCCCTTGCCTACTCACCTTGAAAGCCGCCTTCGTGAAGCTGAGTTGCTCATGGTTACGAATCTCGTGAGCATACTTTGGCGGTAGGATCAAGATCTCGCCAACATCAGCCATTATGCGGAAAGGCCGGCCTGGGGATAGAGCTAGTCCTTTGGCGATGAGCTGTCGGGCCCCAAACATGAACTCCTTCTTCGCGCGGACATTGGTAAGCTCTCCAAGCCTTTTGCCGTTGACCAGGAGGAACGGTGATGTCTTCAACCATCGAGCGCAGTAAATGGAAGTGACAACTGCCAAGATGGTGAGAGCAACCACACAGGTAGGCCTGGCGAGCACATCCAGATGGCCAAGAGGCTGGATGTCAAGTAGATCAAGGCTAGCAAAGCTCAGTAGGCTCGCCATACTAGGTAGTGTTTGATGCGATGTTCGAGGTGGGAAATGCAATGGAGTTTGGAGTATAGAATCCAGTCTAAGATTATCTTGAATGGGGATACATTTGACGGAGAAAACAGGGGACATTCCGGCTTTCTGTAGTTCTCATTACGACAACGACAATACCGAGCATGCCATAACACTAGCGCATCGACAAAGCGGTAAATGTAACCTTGATCCCCGGTGTCAAGTCTGGAGTCTTGTTTCTTCTGGCTTGCACCTAGACACCAAGACTGACAAGGATATCGATATCCCTGCTGTATCCGCGCACTTGCAAGCCCTTGTCAAACACAGGGTGGAGGGCGCCGGGTGCCGGAGCTCCTTGCCACCTATCTCATGATAAATGTGTCACATCACGGCAGTTCGCATCGGCTTCTGAGTTGGTCAAGTCCCGAGTGGCCCATGTCAGGTCTTGACAAGCAGGTAAGGTAGGGCACATCTGTTACTCCACAGGCGAATGAGCAATAAAGTTACTGAAGCATCAGTAAGTGAGCAAGTGCTCAGACTGGAACCATCCATTGCAATAACAGATGACTGCATTCCTGAAACCTCCAAGCACTGCCCGCGATAACTTCAGTACCCTACCTTACCTACTTGTTAAGACCTGAACTGAGACCATTGATTCAAACATGAACCCAATCGAGAACATCATCGCCATGTCCTTCTCAACATGGAGCCAGCGGTATCCAGATAAGCTGGGTCTAATCAAGTCTCATCCGGCAATCTCCATGATAATTGCTGGACTTTCCTGTTTCTATGCCATAACTCTTTTGACATCTTACCTTTTCGGCGTCAAGGTTCCCTATGTCGGCTACCGAAGCCTTTTTGAGCCAACATGGTTTGTCCGGTTGCGCTTCGTTTGGGCAGGCGGCTCTATCATCAGCGAAGGCTATCAGAAGGTAACCTGGAAGCTGTTCAGACTTGTCGTGTTGAATGAGAGCTGACCAGCTGTCGAGTTCAAAACGTCCCTCTTCCAGGTCCGCAAGATCGGGACCGACATCATCATCATCCCCCCCAAACTACGTCGACGAGGTTCGAAAGCTGTCACAGGACAATACACGATCAGTCGAGCCCTTCATCCACGACTTTGCGGGGGAATACACCCGTGGGCTGGTGTTTCTACAGAGCGATCTGCAAAACAGAGTTATTCAGCAGAGGTTGACACCAAGGCTGGCTTCATTGACAGCGGTCATGAAGGAGGAGTTTGACCTTGCCCTTGCTGCTGAAATGCCTAAAGTGAAAGGTATGATTGCATCATCTGATAAGTCTAGTGGACCTACTGACCAGCACCAAGACGATACATGGGCCAAGGTTGACATGTCATCCATCTTTATTCGCCTCATCTCCCGAATCTCGGCACGAGTTTTCCTCGGGCCGGACGACTGCCATAACGAAGAATGGCTCAACACCACGGCTGAATATAGTCAGAACCTATTTATCACAGGTTTCGCCCTTCGCATCTTTCCTCATTTCCTCCGGCCCTTTATTGCTCCCCTACTACCTTCATACAGGGCTCTGCTACGCAACGTATCATCCGCGCGTCGCATCATAGGTAGCATGGTGCACTTCCGCGAAGCGCAGCAGGAATTCCAGGCCGACGCAAACCAAGACATCCTGCAGTGGATGATGAGTGCTGCGACGGGCGAGGAAAAGAAGCCGGAGAACCTCGCGCAGCGGATGCTGATTCTGAGCTTGGCATCCATACACACGACAGCGATTACGATGAGCCATGCCATGTACGACTTGTGTGACAGGCCAGAGTATTTCGAGCCCCTGAGAGAAGAAATAACAGGGGTTCTCGGTGATGGCGGGTGGCAGAAGACGACATTGAATCGGCTCCACAAGCTTGACAGCCTGCTCAAGGAATCGCAGCGCTTCAGCCCGGTGTTTCTTTGTGAGTCTGCCCTTGATCTCTTTTCGACGACGGCCAATGACCAACATGTCCGCAGTAACCTTCAACCGCATCTTCCACCAACCTCTGAGGCTCTCAGATGGCACATATCTCCCCGCTGGAACTCGAGTCGCTGTCCCTTCACACGCCATGCTACAAGACGTTGCCCACGTCCCCGGCTCAGCACCTCCTACAGAGTTTGACGCCTTCAGGTACTCCAAGGTCCGGGAAGGTTCCGAGTCTGCCCAGAAATACCTCTTTTCCATGACTGACCCCAGCAACATGGCGTTTGGGTATGGGAAATACGCGTGCCCTGGTCGTTTCTACGCCTCGAACGAGATGAAGTTGGTCTTGGCTAATCTTCTCCTGCTCTATGACTTCAAGCTTCCGGAAGGGACAGGCAGGCCGCGGAACATCACGATTGATAGCGACATGGTCCCAGATCCAAGGGCTAGACTGTGTGTCAGAAAGCGTGCGCCGAGCAGGGAGTAGCTAGCCGCGTGAAATCTATTTCGATTTTTCATTCGCACATGATGACAGACTTCCCCCCAGATGAATGGCAAGTTGGGCCGCTCTTGTGTGATAGTGCGCGGGTTGTCCGGATGGACTGGTATTCCAAGCGGTTACCCTACAGCATGGGGTAACGCCATCTGCACAGCCCTCCATGCTTTTTCTGATCCATGACGCTGAGAGCTGGCGATTCTTTTCCAGATTAGCCTCCATCGGTCATCACAGCGCCGTAGAGATATCAAAAGTCTCGCATCCAAGCGACAGATTCAGGATTGATCACACCCTTGTGTCGTGCTGCACTGCACCATCAGTGACAATAGTGGTGTGCTCAATTCGTTCAAGTTCATGCATGTAGGTCTGTAGTAGCCAGTTTTTAGGTGACCACGAGGATACAGACTAGGATCTCCCCATGGAGGCCAAACTTGGCTGTTGTTCAGTGATGAATCGTGTAGGGCCGTAGATGACCCCGACGTCATGACTCGATCTCAACTTTGGCAGTGCCCCACTGGTTACTTCAAGGTGTTACATCAGCTATAAGGTTCGCTAGGGCCTGCATCCTCGCGTGAAGGCGGGGCGGGACGAGCCGAGCTTGGCAACGGCGATTCGGCAACATCTCCACACGATGAGCGAATGACACCAATGGGAAATGGCGATTTTTTAAGCGCAGAAGAATGCATGGTTTGCTTGTTGTCGTGTATATGGGTCTCAGGTGACGCGTCTACTTGATCCTTGACACGGATAGATAGGCTCTCACGAAAACTCCGCTGACTGTACAGATTTGATCGTTATTTTGTGGCGTACGTATTCGTCATCTAGAGTCTAGGCAAAGAACTTGCGGGGCCAAGCAGTGACTTGACTGTAAGACGAAACATCACCATGCAATGTTGCATTGATGTCAAATCGGCAGATGCTTCCTATGTGTGATAGAGAGCTATAGCAGCCCAGCGTACATGGCACCGGCCATTGGAAACGAGCCGAGGAAGGTGCCGGCCTGGAGCAGGACGGCGCTTGCAACACCATCAACGCCGTCATCACTCAAGCAACTCCTGCCCTCGACAGTTTCCACCGGTGGCTGGGAACGCACGCTCAGACTCAACTTGTAGATTAGAAGCAACTAAATTAAGGTTCAGGCTACTTGAGGGGGCCTATAGTCCGGCCTATTCCCGTGACCCGGTCTTCCGCAACCCCGTTGTACTCGGAAGACTAAGCACGGGGGGCGCTTAGGTAAGGAAAAGGGCCTTTGATTAGGGAAAAAAGATACCTCTAATTAAGAACCTTACTAATTATTATTTTTCTATCTTTTTATATATTATTTTATTTTTAGGTTATATAGACTGTATCACATTTTTTAGAATTTATTTATAATTAATATATAACGTGCATGATAAGCTTATGTCCTAGACAAGCATATGTCCCATTAACATTTACACCTTAAATCGCAATTTTAAAAAAGCTCTTATAAAACCAAGCTAAGCCTAAAATAGCTAGAATTAAAACTTTAGTTATTTTATATAATAAGCTACTTATAATAATTTTTATATATTTTTAGAAAAATCTTAGTAAGCTAGTATTTAAAAAGTCTATTTACACTGTGTAATAAGCTATTTCTCTATAAAGAAGCTTTTCTAAAAGTCTATTAAAATTATATATAGTTAATATAATAGTTAAATACCTAAAACAGCTTTTTTTAAGTTTGTAGCTATCTTAAAGCTATTTTTATTAAGCTTAGAAATCTGTACTTTTAGTGCACAGTATACTTGAGACACATGCTTATCTGAGACACATGCTTATCAAGTACGTTATATAATTACTAAGAATCTCTATAGAAATAGAAGCATCCTTCTTCTTTTCCCTAATCAACCGGCCTTTCCTTAGTCAACGCACCCCCCGTGCTTAGTCTTCCAAGCGCGACTGAAACCAAACACGGGGGACCGGCCCGGTCTATAGGTCCCCTCAAGTATGCAATCTGACCAAGCACGGGCCGGCCCGGACAGCCGGCTTATCCCTCCCCTTGCCGAAAAGCAGGAGGAGCCTCTATAAGTCGGGTAACATCGATCAGACTGCTTCTGAAAAAGACAACGTGCGTCAGAGGTTGCATCGGGGCTGATATTGAATCCGGTAAAACTTGACCGATAAAAAAATGCCTGAAGAGCCAGGCCATGGCTGAAGATAACGTTCACAGTGGAGGGAGGAGGCAGTGCAGCACGGATGACATCGAGGGACAACTTCGAAACAGGGCAAAAGGAACGTACGCTAGTTGATAAAAAATATTGTATTCGTGAAATGGGCTGAAAGGAGATCGCTTCTAATGTCTCAAAGTGAATCTAAATCAATCTCCGCGCGAGCTCGTCGCCGAACCAAGATATCCGTCGCCGGGCTTGACTTGGCAATCATCCCCCTGGTATCCGGTTTCGTCTCAGTCTCAGGAGCCAGTTTCCAGTCGTAGTTAACCAGGATATGACAGAGAGCTACCTTGATCTCGTTGGCGGCGAAGAAGCGGCCCGGGCATGAATGCTCTCCGTGCCCGAAACCGAGGTGATTCGAACTCGTTGAAACGAGCTGTGCCATATGATACTTTTGGGGCTCCGAACGCATCTCAAGAAACCGATAAGGGTTGTAAACATCGGGGTTCTCATAAATGTTGGCATCGTTGAGGCGCCGGTTATCGACGTTCAACCGAGTGCCCTTTGCGAGTACAAGACCGCTCGAAAGTGTTATGTCTTCGGTCACATAGCGTCTCATTGTCACTGTACGTGAAGCAAGAGTTATCAATTAGCAGTCTATAAGACCTTGTTTTCAGATTAAAGCCCCAGGAAGACACATGACCAACAAAGCACTTCGGGCGTAATAGAGAGGCCAGCAAGGTTTGTCAAACTGCCCCTCGTGACTAGGCTTCCTCCTTGTGCATCATGGGCCTCGACTAGGGCTCAAAGGGCAAGAAGAGGAAATGACGCACCTATGCTGCCCGGCTTTAGGCGTTGAGTCTCTTTGATCGCGCTGTCCAGGAGCTTCATCTTGAAGAGTGATGTCTTCTTCCAACCATCAGTAGCGAGGATCTGAACGACCTCCTCCCGGATAGGCTCAATAAACTGCGGATTTCGGCCGAGGTCAATCATGGTTTGCTGTAGCAGGTCGTAGGTTGTGTGGATTGCCAATAAAGAGAGAGTCAACTGGAAGATAACCGGGTCAAAGCTGCTACCAGTAGCAGCAGCCTCCTGCTCAGACCAGTCTAAAGCGTCATTGAATATAGGCACAGGCTCGCCGCCTGCGATCGCTGCCTGTCGGAGCTCTCGGCGGCGCTGTATCAATGGCATGATGATCTTGCTTGCCTCGTTGCGCTCATGTCGGAGCGTTTGGCACTCGGGCAAGAACCAGTGAGCCAGGAAACGCACGGACCGAGGAAACATGCGCAGGTTTGTTGAAGCGGTATAGAAATTGGTTGTATAAGTTTTGGTGATCTTGAGCCAGTCCTCGTTACGACATAGCTGCTCTCCGAGGTAGATTCTTGACGAGATTCGAGCAATGATGTCCAGAATCGCGGGTTTCAGGCGTATCTGTTTCCATTCTTTGGGTGTCTACTTGTTAGCCATGTTTTGTCAAAGGACAGCTGAGTGCTTACCAGTTGATTCACCAAAGTTTAGAGATACGGCAATCGTTGTTTCTCTCGATAGAGGCTCTATAACCATTGCTTTTAATAGTCGGTTAGTATTGATCTCCTAAGCCACGGGGAATCACTTACCAAGATGCTTAGTCAAATGCTTTCGAGCAACCTTCTGGATGAGTTGATCCTCACGACCGACGAGGCTAACGGTTTCAAATCCTGGAATTCCAGCGTGGTTGTCCTGTTAATTTACCTGGTTAAGTGTGGTCCGAAAGATTGCCTGCATATACGTGTTGATGCTCACCACCATCGCAGCTTTTGAAAAGCTCAACCTTGGGTCATTGCGAATCTCATCGGCAAACTCTGGAGGAAGGATAAGGACTTCCCCCCAGTCTGTGATTAGACGAAAGGGCTGGTCAGGGAAGCGGCTCCTGGCTTTGGCCAAAATCTCTCTGCTGAGCTTGACGAAGTTTCTCTTTATTACGTCAGTGCCTGTCCAGACTGCGGTCAATGTCGGCCAAACCCTGGTTCTGTTACGTGCAAACAGTGATCCGGATGGATTTGCAAGGGGCACTGCTTGGTCTTTGTCATTTCTTGAGCGCTGGAGACTTAAGGCCACTGGTGCCAAGGCGAGGGCGAAAGCAGCAAGGTAAATGCCTGAGCCCGTAGCAATGATAGAGCCCCATAGACTTGCACCAATGCAGCTGAGAATCTGCGTGAGAAAGCTCATGTTCGCTAATTGAGTATTCCAGAAAGGGTCAGTCTGACGAGCTAGTATTGATCAAAGGCTCTAGAGGAAGAATGATGATGGATGGAAAATCGTCCAAGTCCCCGCGGGGGATCGAGCATCTGTACACATGGATGGGCAACTGGTACCAGCTGGGGCACTTGACCAAGACTGGTCAAATCCCCAGTTCGATGACCCTCGTATCTGTCTGGCTAGGCCAGCGCAACAGACTCGCCAATTCGGAGGTTGCATTTAAACCCGAGTGCCGACAATGCCGGTGCTTCTCTTTGATCATATTGGCCACTAAAGTACCTTGCTTAACAGGACTACTATCCTGGCAAGTCGTGGCCACACTATAGCCCCTTTGACCCTGCTGGACACGCAGCATGGCATTTGACATGCATAATCTTCTTGTACATCAAACTACACGTAGGAGATTGTTTGGTGGCCTTGCCATGGTGCATATTCCTGCGCGCTGATGATGCAGCGTCTTCGAACTGTAAGCTGTGGAGAACTTTAGGATCGGGCCATCTTGCACCCCCTATGCAGGGAGATATGTTGCCCTCTTTTCCATAGCCCCCCTTAAATTTTATCATATATCACTTGCACGGCACTTTATCCGTCTTCACCCTGGGCAGTATGTCTCTGCAAGACCGATCCGTCACTGTGTCACTATAGTATATGTTTGCTTATATAAACTTATCCTAAGCAATCCTATAGGCTCTGATGTTATAGTTTCTCCGCTGTGGCGCTTATACCCTGTTATTATATATTATATATAATAGATTGTTAGGGGAACCTCAGACCACGTCGGTAAAGGAACGGCTTAGTGAAGGAACACGTCATTATCTGCCCACTAGGTATCAATAAAGAAGAGGTTTTAGGCATCAATGGGCCTTTCAGGTTTTAGTCTCAAGCAATTGTCGATCCAATATCCCCGAACCGGCACGCCTATCAAGGACGGAATTTCCGACATGGTTACATAACCCCCTCACGGTCAACTTCCGAGTTACCCGGTCATCCAAGACACCTAATAAGAGTCAACAGGGCGATGTGTGAGCCGTGTAGCTGTAAGTTCATCTCCGCAAATGAACTCCCAGGTGTTCGAATACTGCGGGGGTGAGTCTGGGCTAACAGGGATTAAGAGGGTGAGATTAGCGGCTCCCTCTTATTGACGGAAAAAGGGAGATCAACATATTGAGATTGGGTGGTAGTAGCGATGCAGAGTATGAGCAGGTGATTACTAGGATCGTATTTGACTTGGCGGAATAAGGCACTTTCATAGACCGATACTGTTCGTGTTGCGGTAAGAAGCGAAGCCAGGGCTTCTTCCGAAATTTGCCGCTCTGGACGGAAACTGAGAACCTTGGGATTAATAAGAAGATTATATTCGTTTGTTATTACGCATGCTGACCCTACTGAGATCTTTCGTTGGCATAGTTCGCTTTAGTATTATCCATTCTATTAAGTCAAGCAAAAAAACATCCTCATCATGTCTCATTCCCAGTCTCACTCGGAATTACCAGCCAGTACGAATGTGACAGCAACCATACCGTATTACTACGGGCCTCTAAATCCTTTATCGCCAGTCGCCGGCGTCTCTACAGTCCAGGATTCAAAGAGGCTATCAGTGGTGGTCACCGATATTCGCCCTTCACTATCCACTTTCACATTGGATATCAACGGTTTCCAAATCGCCAAGCACACCTCTTCCATCAGCTCTCCACCGCACAACCATTCATCTTGGACTGACCCTGTTGTCCGCAAACAAGTGTACGATCCTGAAATCATGGAACTGGCTATGGCAACGTAGGCGCTTGTGGGGTAGTCGTGTTGATTGTTGGAGTCGTGTCTGACGAAAGCTTGGCACGGACGAAAATCAGATAATGCGGCGCGATTCGGATCAACATGGGTACAGTAGACCTGTTTTCGCCATGCAGCTATGTTAGGGGCATGTTACATGTCACTTATGTTACAAGTCACTTGTACGAAAGAAAGCACGAAGCCCGACCAAAGTTGGCTCTTCTTCGGAGAATAAACCCATCTGCCCTGACTGTGCCGTTTAGCGGTTAGGGGATTCAAATTGTTAAACTAGTTATTTGAGAGATGTTGAGAGAGAACCCGGAACAGAAGGATCGGAAAGTTCTGCATCCGGCCCTTTCTTGTTCTTAGTCCGGGATCAGAGGCATTTAGAAATGGTGTTTCATAATAGGCTACCACCATATCCTCGAAGGAATCGTATCCGCAAGCAAGTATACAAGGTAGTAGATAGTTGAGCCGGTTTGTGTGCGAGTCGTCATCGGTTTGGGAAGTGTGCAACCTCTCGGTCTGTGCTGGGCCTTGGAGATTCTGAGGATCAAGGATTGCGGAAGACAGCTCTGCAATACGGGCCGGCCATTGAGTAAAAGAAGTTGGATCATCGGGATTAAGAGTTTGTGTATGCCCAAAGCATGTTGGCCCTGAAGATCGAGTAATGCCCAATATGGGCTCAGTGCTATCGTCGGGATCTAGGGATGAACTTCGCGACCCCCAAAGATAGTTGACATCATCTAAGGCGTAACTTTCCTCTAGTAAGAGGCGATCGGCGTGCACATAATTCGAACCTGGGTTACTGTGGCCTGATAGAGGCTCTGCAGCATCTTCTTCCTTCCCTAACGGTTTCAACTTTAGATTCTACTTTGGACTTTTGTAAGCTTACGATCACGCCCCCACCCCCCGTAGAAGTAGTTGAAATGATGCTTCAGTGCGCTTGCTCTCACTTTCCTTACGTACCTTATCAAGGGTATGAAGTGGTGAGTCATCTGGTCCTCTGTTTTCCATGCGAGTACTTTGTGAGGATGATGCTTTTGGTGTAAGGCGGTTCTGCAGAGATGCTTCTAGGCTTGCTGTGTTGGTATGAATAGTGCTTGCCGGTCGTTGATTGCCTATGGATCCCTGTGCCGCTAGCTGGTTGGCTTGAAATTGGACCTGACGCTCCAGCTCTTGAATCTTCTGTCGTACTTTATGGCCTTGAAACTAGGTTAACATTACTCACTCATATCTATAATGATGAAAGACATACGGTAATTTCTTTGGGCAATCCTGTTTTGCTCTCTCCTTCTCTCGGCAATCTTGTCCATTTTGTCAGTATTCAACCTTGGCTCTAATACTGAGTTTCGAAGGCAAGGGGGCAGAGGAGCTTCTGAGCTATAAAGAGGTAAAAGGAGATTATTTTTGAACTGATGAGACAATTTCGAAGGATGCGCAGGAGGGCGAATAGCATCTTCAGTAGGTTGGTGGGCATAAAGTTTAGTAAAAAGGAATAAAGAAATAAAAAATTAACTAATGGGTACTTTATATATCTAATTGGCACACCCTTTGTATCCTTTGACAGCCATGCACCTCGGATAATCGATACTTATTAGGGCCTAGGGTCCGGCCTATTCTTATGACTTGGTCTTTTATAACCCTGTTATGCCTATAAGACCGAGCATAGGGGATATATTAACTAAAGAAAAGGCTAATTAATTAAGGTAATAAGGAAAATATTTCTAATTATATATTATTATCTAACTTGATTTTACTTAAATTAAGAATTAAAGTAACGTACTTGATAAGCAAGTGAACCAGTCAAGCATGTGAACCACTTGTATTTTCACCTTAAAAGAGGTTTTTTAAAAAGCCCTCTAAAATTAGAATTAAGATTAAAATAGCTAAAACTTTATATTTAGGCTTATTATATACTATCTTATTTATATACTTTTTTAAAAAATCTAATTAAATTTCTTATAAGCTAGTATAAGAAAAGTCTATTCGCACTGTGTATTTAGCTATTTCTCTATAAAGGGATTTTTTTAAAAGTCTATAATAAATATTTTTAGATTCTATAAAAAATAAGGTTTATAAAAATACTCTTTTTAACCTTATAGCTATTTTATTAAGAAAGCAAAAGTAGTATAGGGTAGGTAGTCTCTAGTTATACAGTATAGTGGTTCACTTGCTTGACTGGTTCACTTGCTTATCAAGTACGTTATTTTAATTAGTATCTTAATAGTTTTAATAATAAGAGCTCTTTTTAATAATACATTATATATAAATAGAAATTACTTAGTTTTAATAATTATTTTATATTTTATATTAATAAGGTTTTTAATTAACTATTATTTTATTTATTTTATTTATTTTATTTATTTTATTTATTTTATTTATTTTATTTATTTTATTTATTTTATTTATTTTATTTATTTTATTTATTTTATTTATTTTATTTATTTTATTTATTTTATTTATTTTATTTATTTTATTTATTTTATTTATTTTATTTATTTTATTTATTTTATTTATTTTATTTATTTTATTTATTTTATTTATTTTATTTATTTTATTTATTTTATTTATTTTATTTATTTTATTTATTATATATTTTTTAATTCTTAAAAGTCTTATTTAAAAGCGTTTTTAAAAATAAAAATAAAAATAAATTTAAATAAATAAAATAATAAAATAATAAAATAATTATTATTTAATTTTATTTTACTTAATATAGGAATTAAAGTATCTTAATTAATATAAAAGACTGAAAAATATAGACTATAAGGTCTGAATAAGGTGTAGGGTAGGTAATAGAGATAGGAGGTAAATAAGCAGTGGAGTTAGTCCTTATAAAAAGCTAATTAGCTAGGTAAGGAATCATAGAGTAATAAAAGTGAAACAAATAGATAGTAGGGTTAAAATAAAGAAGACCAGCTTCTTATTAGTGTTCTTATTGTCTGAATTAGTTGAAGATCTAAGGAGTTATCTTAAAGAGAGAATCTATAGCTTATATATCTAATTGCTCGGAATCTATTAGCCCGATTCGGATAAAAGTTATACCGTCGGATAGCCCTAATTCCGGGCTTCAAAACCCTATTAGTTTTGCTAGTTGCGGATAACTAAAAGCCGAGTTATAGCATAATAGAAGTTAAAACCTATAGGGTTTTAAACTAGGATATTTAAAACCAGATAGGAAATACCCTTTGGAAGAAAACGGCTTTAATGGAGTTCTAAGTAGATATTACTTAGGTAAGCATTTCATAGGAAAGCGCATAGGCTATAATATAGGGTAATAAAATCCTAGGCTTATATCTTATAAGCTTATTTTTCTAGAATTTTATTTTATAAAAGGCCTTCTTAAAGATAAGGTATTTTACAATTAATATCTTAATAGTTTTAATAATAAAGGCTTTATACCTAAAGCCTAGGTCTTTAATATAACTAATTTAATATTAATATAATAATTTTTTTTTATATAATTATAAAATTTATTTTCTAAAAAATCTTTTTATATAACATATATGATAAGCGAGTGCACCGGACAAGCGAGTGCACTACTATACTATACTGCTAAAAATAGCCTACCCTAGGCTTTCTAACCTTTTCTATAAAATAGCTATAAATATAAAAAAAGTATTTTTATAAACCTAATATTTTAAGAAATCTTAGAATAACTTTTTTAGATTTTTAAAAAAGTCCCTTTATAGAGAACTAGCTAAGTATACAGTGCGAATAAGCTTATTTCTAAACTACCTTATAAAGGATTTCCTTAGAATTTTTTAGAGAATTATATAAGATTATATAATATATAAATAGTATTTTACTAAAATCTTACTAAATTTAAGTAAGATCTCAAATTTTAAGGTATTTTTTAATTTTCTCTTTTTAGGTAAAAATACAAGTAGTGCACTCGCTTGTCCGGTGCACTCGCTATATATATATATTATTATTAATTATAAAATATAAATTTTTTTAAAATCTTTTATATATTACTAATATATATAATAAGCATGCAATGCATATAAGTATGCGACGCACCTATACTATGCACTAAAAGTAGAGATTTCTAAGTATAATAAAAGTCACTATAAAATATCTAAAAACTTAAAAAGTTAAGTTTTAGCTATTTAACTAGTTAAAATACTATATATATTTTTATAGGTTTTTTAAAAATCCCTTTATAGAGAAATAACTAAGTATATAATATAAATAAACTTTTTAAATACTAGCTTAGTAATAATTTTATAAAAGTCTAAAGAAATTTATATAGTTTTTTTAAAATATAATAAACTTAAACTTTTATTTTTTTATATTTTAAGCTAAATTTAGATTTTTATAAATTTATTTAAAATTACTTTTAAGGTAGAAATATAAATACGTCGCTTACTTAACTGCGTCGCTTGCATATTAAGTATATTAAATCTTTTAATATTAATATATTTAATTAATAAAAGTATTAATATTAAGAGGTCTTAATAAAAGAGATTATAAATAATATAATTAAATTTAATAAATTAAATTTTTAATCTTAATTAAGAGCCCCTTTCCTTACTTAAGCGCCCCCTTATGCTTAGTCTTCTCGGTATAACTAAAACTAAACATGGGGATGTCGGCAGATTGTTAAACTGCCGGTCGTACGTACGCTTCAAGCATGGGCTCGCAAGCCGCCCTGCCCTGCCCCGTCCCGTCCCGTCCCGTCCCGTGTCCCGCAAGGGTATATGCGCTCAAGCGGGGACAGAGAAGATTGAGACACCGAATCCCCACATACATAATTTCCCCCCGGCACAACCATCCGAGAGAGCCGGCACACGCCATCATACGCCCGGGAAGGCCGGGCTGAAGGCAACCTATGGATATCTCTAAGCAAAAAAAAAACCTCCTTTTCCTGAGACTCGCCTTTTCAAACATTCTAAGGTACCTAAGGCCGCAAGTTCTAGGTTTTAAAATGGAGCAGATAATATACATCATGACCAGCTCAGCGTACTGAAACATATGGCCCTAAAAGGAATGCTCCCGAGACTAATACTAATCGGCTAAAGGACGGGTCTGAGGGGGGAAGATGCTTCAAAACGTACGATTGGGCCGGCTGCCCACACAAGATGTAACGATGAGCAGAGAAAAAAACTTACATTCAAAGCAGGTGCTCACCGCGAGCTGGAGGGGTAGAAGTTGCTTTCAAAGAATGAATAAGCACTTTTTTAATAATAGTTTATGCTCTGCAGCGCAAATGACTGGCGGGTCTGTTGATTGGGGAGCCGGAAAAGAGCCGTGGGGATGATCTAGACGGTCAGATAACCCCTCCGGGAAAGATTACGAGTTCAAATCGTCTAGATTGGCAATGATCTCATTGTACGCGTTGCCAAGTCCCGCTTCCAATGTTATATCGCTTCCAGCACGTAGGCAGGGGCAGGATCCTCCCCGTAGGCATCCAGAACAACCTTCCTCTTCGGCGCTAGGCTCCCTTTCGAGTTCTCAAGAGTCGGATCGTTGAGCTTACAGGAGCGGGATACTACAGTGCCCTGCTCACACTACTTCTCTGTAGCCCTTAAATATCCCTTCCTCGTGGTGATTTTGATTAGATTGACGCCTCGATCAGTTCAGCAACTTGCGTCTTTATGTAAATATGAATGGAATCTCTGGCGACTCTGTCGCGTAGCGGTGATAGGGCTGAAGTCCAAGATCTTCGATAAGCGAAGGAGATATTAAGCCGGTACCAGAGGGCAAAAAGAACTCGTCTGTAGTAAAGAGGGGTAATGGCATTAGACCAAGCAAGGCAAGCATTTGACCAGATAGATGTCGATGCGCAGATAGCGACTGGATCGTCAAAAAGCGGTGATCGGAGAAGGCCGGTGCGATTAGGAGTTCGGCGCTGCGATGCAAGCGGCAAGGCCGGATATATTTTAGTGAAACTTATCCTAGTCTTTAACTCTACTCGTCTGGCGGATTGCGGGCGTCAAAGAGATTTGGCTTGACTTGTCAAGTCTCGGTACAGAGCAGATCTGTTTTTTATTAATACGAGGTCTGGCCGCATATCGCAAGATAAGGAGGATAGGACGTTATTACACCCGTACTCCCGAGCGTATCGTGCCAGGGTATCTGACCCGTGGTGATATAGTTAAGCTTTCCGAGATGGCTACCCGGCGCACAGGGGCCTGGACCCCCGAGCGTATCGTGCCAGGGTATCTGACCAGTGGTGATACAGTTAAGCTTTCCGAGATGGCTACCCGGCGCACAGGGGCCTGGTATACCTCTCGGTAATGCGCACGGGGAACTGCGCCATAGGATGCTTGACCCCTGTCGTTTGTCGGCCTAATAATATGCTGTTTGTTGAACAATTCAACTGCGCCAAAAGACAGGGCGCGCCACTAGTTTTTGGCACGATCGCAATTGCTCCTCTTATTCAACACTGTTAGCTATTTTGTTGGAGAAACAGAACACACCAACCACAGCGAGGTTGAACGCTTCGTGACCTTTTTCGGGGGATTTTCAAAATAGGGATCTCACACGCTTCTTGGTGAGGTAAACACAATAAAAAATAGTAAGGGTAATTGATCAATTGATAACAATGAAAATTTGGTCAGAGAAAGAGCCTAAAAGCTGCTCCTTTCTCGTTGACCATGACGACAGTGATGATGATGCTGATGGCCGAAGGCAACTGGTCTCTGACCTTTTTCTACGTATAGGAAATTGCCCAATGGCCCAAAATGGCTTAGCACCTTTTTCCCCTAACTCATAGCTCCCCACGAGGCTTCGATGCCTGTCCTCACGGCTCCCAAGAAGCCTCGTAAAGAAAACCCTCCGGTCACACCCTATATCGCTTCTCACCCAGCTCCCCATCGTTCTCACAACTCCTACCTGTCTCGAATCAATTGATCAACCGTCTCTGCTCTTCTGTCGCTTCTTCATTCTCTTATCCCGGCCCTCCTTTGCTGCCGTAGCGGGCATCCATGGCTGGGCGGCAGTGGCCAAGATCTCATCCCATTGCGAGGGTCTCATTAGGCCGGCGGGAATGTGAGTAGAGTAGTTGCTAGTCAGCAACCGTTGCGTTGGTCGGCCACGTACCTGGCCGAGCCAGTCCTTTTCTCCTGGCTTAGCCGATATGATCTGCGTAGCTGGCCCAGTTGGCCTCCTTTTCGATACCAATTCCTCATCGCTCTCGTAGTCCGAGCAGATGAAGTTCTCAGCCCCGCGGATGCTAGGTCCTTCTTCGACGATGTAAGGCCGCCCGTCTCTAGCCTTGCCCCAGCCGTATTCGTCCATCATTTGATTAGACGCTTTAGACGACTCTTGCTCCCCAGTCGGGTCATTCGCGCCCTCTGAAGAGGAAGGGCTTTGGGACTATTGACATTCGGACCCGCTGTTCGATGAAGGCCGTGGTCGCTTCGGAGTTCCTAGGGATAGCTTCTTGAGAGGCCCACTCGGGGTCCAAGGTTGACTTGTCTTGTCAGGGGGCGCCGGGGTAGAAGACTTGACCCCTTTGATCACTGGCTTCTTCTTCTTCTTGCCGGAATCGTCAGAGTTAGACGAGATGACTTCTTCCCCTTGGAAGATAGGCGCGTTGTTCTTAACTTCTACCCCTCGGTCGTTATACCATTTGATTAATTGGGCAGGCAAGTCAGGGAAGGCTACCCCAGAGATCAGGACCGCAAAAGGCCCAGGGCCTGAAGGGAGCCTTTCTTTGTCGGCAGGGGTAATCCGAGGAACTGGAATCAGGCGGTGGGTTCTCCAATTGCTAATGTGGCCGATGTCCCTCACGTCTGCTGGCACGTATCCACCCCAGTCGGTATAAAGCTGGTCCTTGGGTATCTCTTGAGACATTTCGGTCGGCTTGTAACTGATCATATCTGCGTAGAGGGACTGGCATTTCGGGATAAGCTTGCCGTTCCTGCTCCTGCGCTAGAAGAACCCGTCTTTAATCCCAATCTCATCCATAATCATGGTCTGGTAAATGCCTCGAACCCCGTCCAGATTGTCGTTATATATGATGTCTCTAGGCCTTCCTCCCTTGGTCTAGGAGTCTAGCAACCAGTCTCGAACCAATAGATCAAATGGTTCCGAGGGCGCCTCCTTATTCCCATCGATGCTTAAGGTCATTAGAGGGCAAATTATAGCAAGCTCGCTACTAGTCACTCCCACTAGTCCTTAGAGAGTTTAGAAGAGGCAGAGTATGCTAAGGAGACCGCACTCCCAGGTTCCTTGCTGTGGGGTCAAAGGGATAGAGTGGACATTGAAGTGGTATGGCTGACCGGCTAGAGAGAGATGCTCCCGCTAAGCCAGGGATACGTTCTTCGCCTGGACCTTTTGATTATATGATAAGGTGTCGAAATGGTATAAGTCGCCCTTGATTTTGTCCTATATGAAGGTGGTGAAGTGTTTATTGTACGCGTGTCTAAAAAAGCCCACGAAGAATCTCTTCCCACAGTAGGCTTCACGCCACTTCCGAGCCCCTCTAAATCCCATGTCAGCGTAGGTTCGGATTCTCTCGTAGCTATTAGGGAGGAATGGTGTAGGCTGCTCCTAGTCAGAGTTGCGCTTTGGAGTCTTCCCCCTGATTTCGATCTCAAAGCGGGTAATAGTTGTAACCTTCTTAAGTCTGTTCCTAAGCATCCGTAGCATAGCTGAGATTGAGTCGTTGAGGAGCATCGTGTCGTCTTTCTCTAGGCCCTGGTGTATGCGCTAGAGGCAGCGTGCGTGCTCTGCCCACGTCACTTTGTAGGCAGGGTTGTTGAAGTAGTACCTCTAGAGCCTATCCTTCCCGAGCTTTGATTTGATCAAAAGGTCGTCGTCTAAATCGTTAGGGTATTCGAAGGTTGCCGGATCCTAGTGGTCCTATTTGTCTCGCGGCTGGAAGAAGGGCGGCTGTTCGGAATCGTATAGCTCCTCGATCGTGTCTGGGAAGCTTTCGTGCTTCTCAAGGAAACTTCCTGCTCCTCCAAAGTGATTGACTCGGGCCACCAGGTAGGCTATCTTCCCCTTCTTTATGAACCTCGTGTGGTCAGCAGGGGCGAAGAAAACGGTCGGCTGCGAAGGTGGAGGCATCTTGAGGGTTCAGGACGTGCTCGAATGTATGGGGTTGTCGTCGTTTGAAGAGTCTCTTGTCGTTTGGTGTTTGATGTTGCGGTGTATAGCTGTGGTGTTATGTTGTTTCATCTGATCAAATGGAGAGGGATCAATCGTTCTTTATGCTCGTCAGCTCAAGAGAGGAGAAGGTCGGTTTTGGAAGCGATCACTGGTCTGCGCTGACCAGGCTGTCGTCAGACAAAGGCTCTTATCCGATTAAGAAAGAAAGGCGTATGCTTTGTGAGTAAGCAGAAAGGAGGCTTTGTGTTCTGATCAAATGATTGGCGTGGGCGGTTATGAACAATGAGGGCTTGTGTCTTTGTGTCTTGGGGAAATGAGTGAAGAGTTGGGTTGTGTGTAAGGTGTGAAAGAGGGCAGGTCTCTCACGTGGAGGTCACCTGAACGCGCCGCTCTTCCCTTCTTGCATATTTTCGCCTTGCATATATATAACTTCCGCGTGCTCTCTATTTTCTTATCCTCCCTTCTTTAACTTTACCTCTCTCTTCTGCACTTTCTGATTAATTAATTCACTATGTCTGCGTAGACTCCCCTCGAGATTCTCGCTAATAAGCGACGAAACGTCCTCCCCAATATCTAAGATATCTCCCGATCTTAGATTTCCCATACCGACTTCTAGAAGGGCACCTCTTCTCAGTGGAACGACCGCGGCGGGTTTAAGGTGACTCCTGCAGATGCCCGGACCGTCAATCTCCCCAAGGCTCGTTCTTGTATCCTTTCTGCCCTCGAGTCTCTCTCTGACCAAATGATTAAATAGGTCCACGAGTGCCTCAAGGTCTGGATCTGCTCCTGCTTCGCTCTTGATCGAGATGGCTTCCCGCTGTATATCGAGCTTGCCTTTGACGATACTGGCCGGGAGAACCTAAAGGCTATTGCAAAGCGCTTTTTCGAGTGCTGTGGCGCTCCTGATGCGGTCATGAGAGAGCTTATTTCGCTGATCCTGAGTCGTTCCCTTCAGACTATCTATATCCCCGCCGACTTTGCTTACCCTCGTGGGTGGTTCTTTAAGCAATTGATTACTCGCCTAGAGCACTGAAAAGCCCTTGGGATCGCCCTTCTGGGTTTCCGTAACCCCATCTTCTGCCGATACTGCTGCTAGTCTTACTTGACTAATATTAGCTGGAATAAGGAATATATCCTTTACCCCTTTTTAACCTGCGTCTCGATTAAGGGTTTCATAGGCGGAAAGTGCGCTAACTGCGTCTGGCACTAGAAGCCTTGCGAGTGGGAGTTTTTGCTAGGGTACTAGCCGAAGTCTGCCAATGAGGATCCTCTGGACTGGCCTCTGCAGGGGAAGGATACCCTAAAGGATTTGCCGGGTGAGGTTGGAATTGATCAATTGAACCCGGTGGCTTGTCCTCGCATTTCCTGCCTGTACCCTTCTGCAGATGGCAATTAGGAGCGGGACCGTGAGCTCCTTCGAGAGATGCGCGAGCCAGCTCTCGAAGAGAAGGCTGATTCGAATGGGTTCTGGGAGGGATTGAGTTTCAGTTGAGGGCTCTCTCTAGATGAGTCGTGGATTTGTGCGTGGCAAAGTGTTCTTATTATTTTTGCCTGACCAACGGTGAGGTCCAGTTTTGCGTCCATAGTTGCTTTTAATTGATTATTTGCTTCCCATCTATTGTCAATCCTCTTATTGCTTGCCGTGTCTCCTCTGCCTGATTCTTTCCTGGCTCTAAGTCTCTTATGTTTTTGCTAACTAGTTGTCTCTTAGTGAGTTATTAAAAATGTCATTAATGGTATCGCGGCTGTCTTTTGTTGCGTCTTGCCTGTCTAGGACGGCGTCCTTAGTGTCTTAAACGAGGTCCTTGGTGTCTGATCAAATGATTCGTGCGTCCTCCGTAAAATGAATGCCTGTATTTGTTGAAAATTCCGGTAGTTATATCGTGGTATAGAAAACTTTCCTCTATCTCCTCCTCCCCCACTAGAAACCTAAGGCTCCTCATAGGTTTCTAGTATTACTCCTTTGACCTATCCCGCTTAGAAGCTTTCATACTAAGCAGCTTACTCAGCAGTCAAGCCAGGGAGCTGTACTTCTATGCGCACTGGGGTTCTTCTTTTTGGGTATGGCATCTCGCTCTTCTCACTAAGATCCTCCTCCCCACTGTCCTCCTCTTCACTTTCCCTATCGCTTTCTTGACCAACCATTTGATCAGCTGCTGCCTTCATACTCCTCGTAACTTGCATACTCTCTTGCTCTTTCTTGCCCTTAGGAGCTTCATTTCCTGTCCTTAGTCTCTTAAGCGCTTCCTCCTCATCTAATTCTCCTTCCCACTAGCTATTTTCGTCTTTCACGAACTTCTTTAAGTGGTCCCCATGAATAGACTTCGTGATTTCATAGCCATTAAGCGTTTCGAGCTTATAATAGTTTGCCCCGTCGTGGTGCTTAAAGATGCGAAATGGGCCGTACCACTTGCGCGCTATCTTTATCTTTATAGATATATCATTTGATCGTGGTATATCGAACCTTAATACTAAGTCTCTGACCTTTAGAGGGATCCTCCTTAACCTATGGATATTCTTCTCGTTCTGCTTTCTTGCCACCTTCGCTCTAAATGCTCTGATCTTTTCTTGTGCTGCCGCTACGTCTGCGTTTTTCCTTTCGAGGATCCTGACCCTCGCAAGGATAAGGTCCTCCTGCGTCGATACTTCGTCCCAATTAATCAATCGCCAAGTAGGGACATCAACCTCCAAAGGATACGCTGGATCCCACCCGTGGATAAGGTAGAAGGGAGAGTGCCTATGTGGCGCCTTCGCGGCTGTTCTATCCGCAAACAGGGCTCTTTCTAAGTTATTGTACCACCTCGGCTTCCCTTCCTTCTCTATCTTCCTTAAGGCCATGGAGATTGAGTAATGTCCTCCCTCGTTGATGCTATTGGCCTTGGGGTTATACGGGGACGTAACGATGCGTAGCACCCCTAGTTCTTCGAGCAGGGGCGGAAATTCCTTCTTGAATTCGGGTCCGCCATCCACGATAGCCACGGAAATCATACCGAACCGGTATATAAGGTTGGCTGCGAAGCGCCTTAGCGCTTTAGCTGTGATCTTCTTCAGGGGGATCGCTTCCACCCATCCCGTCATATCACATCTTGCCTCTGCGAGATACTTGAATCCTTGGTCCGTTGGCATGTATTGGCAGTCGAAATGGACCTTGACCATTGGATCAAATGGTTCGGTGTGCTGGACGGCCTCTAATGGTCTCTAGGGGGCGTGGGCTTGATAAGTAGGACAATATCGCACTACTTCGGAGATCTGGTTCCACATGCCGTTCCAGAAGTATCTCCTTTTTACGAGGTTATAGGTGACTTCCCTGCCCTTATGGCCATTATCGAAGTGATACGACTTGATTAGCTTCTTTTTTATCTCAGGATCGTCCACCACGAGCAAAGGCGCGTCATAGTCTCGCTTTGGTTGCTTCCAGAGGCGTCGTCCTTGAACAAAGAAAGAAAGCGCTTTCCTCCTGAACCATTGCTGTTACGAGCGAGTTAGCCCTCCGGGCTCCTCAAAGGTACATAAATACTTAGCGATGTTCTTATGTTCTTAAGAGTAGATACCATCTAGGACGTCGGGCTTTCCATTGACATGAACTGTGTTGAGGTGGAGGTCAACGAAGTCTTCAATATCCCCTTTAACTTGCGCGTCCAATTGATCAGATGGTCCCGCATGTTTTCATGATAGTCCGTCTGCCACGCGGTTCTTCTTTCCTGGTACGTGTCTGACTGTGAAGTCGAAGAGAAGAAGGTAGCTGATCCACCTCAAAACGAGGGATCTAGGCACGTCGTCTGCTCTGCCGTTGATTTGGTGGACCAATACTTGCGAATCGGTCTCAAGGACAAAGGGAATGCCGTAAATCATGCCTCTAAGGCGGCGAAATGCATAGAGGACCGCCCTGCACTCTCTTTTCGTCGCGTCGTACTTGGTTTCGGCTGGGTTCCATAGACCGGATTCGAATCGAATTGGTTTTCGTTTCCCGTCGACAACTTGCATCAAAACATATCCCCAACCTAAGAGGCTTGCATTAACCATCAGAATCACCTCCCCGGCCTCTTCAGAGTAGTTGAGAGTGATAAGGATCGGCGGAGCCGTGACCTTTTTCTTTAACGTCTCCATGGCCTCCTTCTGACTCGGTCCCCAGACAAACTCGGCGTCTTTCTTCAGTAGGTCCGTCAAGGCCTTCGCGATCCATGCGAACCATTTGATCCATTGGCGATAGTATCCCACAACGCCGAGGAAGGACCTCACCTCCCCTACATTGAGGCAGACTTCCCACTCCAGAATCTTCACAACTTTCTTCTCCTCCGGCTTCCTTCCATAGGTCCCACAGAGATACCCAGTCACCACAGCTGTCTTTCTGCAAAATTGAGACTTCTGGCCTGCAACTGTGCATCCTGACAGCTCAATGTTCACTAGCACCTTATCAAGGTTGATCAGGTGCTCCAGAACGAAGCGGCGTATCCCTGGGGCTGCCTCCTCCCTATCGTAGTCCGTTGTAGGTCCTCTGACGCAGATGTCATCTAAGAATGACCGACATACATCCGGGATCAAGTCCCTCAGGATTCGGAGGATGTTCCGGGTGAACTGGGCGACGGAATTCGTGGCTCCTTGTGGTAGCGTGCACATCCTCAGCAGCCCAATTGGCGTCATAAAGCTCGTTAAATCCCTGCTGACTTCTGCGAGCTCCATCTGGTCATATCCTGAGAAGAAGTCCAAAAGTGATAGCATTTTGCACATTGCAAAGTCTGCAGAGAACTCATCGCAGCCGGGAGGGATAAGGCTATCTCGGATTATGTGCTTGTTCATCAATGTTGCTGAATTGATCAATCGAAACTGACCGTCCTTTTTCTGAACAAGGAAGAACGGGTTCCTATAGGGGCCATGACCCTCTTCTAGGATTCCTCTCTCCATCCGGGTTCTCAATAGATTGATGACTTCTTTCTCGCACCCCTTGGGAATAGGTATGCTCTTCGCTTGCTAGGCCTTGTGCTCTACCACCTTGATGACCTGTGGAGGCGCTACTAGCGGGTTGAGCTTCCCGCACTTTGAAAATTCCTATGTGAGTGCCGCTTCCCTGTTGTACATAATTTCGAGAAACACGTTAAGCTCTTCCCTGGTGAGGGTGCTCTTTACTTGATTAATTAGTCCCTGGAGCCGTTCCCTATAAATCTAAGTCCCTCGCTTAATTTCTGAGAATTTTAGGGTAATTTAGTCGCGGTACTTTAAATCTTCTCGTAGTTTCTCCCTCACTCTCTCCTACTTCTTTGCTTTCTACTTAGGGTCGCCTTCTGGGGTAGACCCGTCTGATAGGACGTCATCTCGTGGGTGGATCTTAACTCCCTTCCTTTTATAGAGGGTATTAACTAGTATCTCTTCTAACTTGCCGCGGTCAGGCGGGTCCTTATCCCTCTATATTTCATGCTTCTTCATTGCCCACTTTTTGATCAACTAATTCGCATCTTTCAGAGCTACGTGGTACTGCCTGATCGTCTCCGCCTTAATAATTCCTATTACTTCCTCCCCCGACTCCTAACTCAACCACCGCAGTGACATCGGGATATCGTCCGGTTCTAAACTACTCTTCTAGTCAACCTCAGGTTTAGATAGAAGGTTAATGTTTATTTTAGTGGCACGTTATTATCCACGCCGTAGGTTGGGGCCTCCCATTTAATGGATCCAGCTGCCGGAGTGACGATATAAGTATTGCCTAGTTGGCATCGAAGGAGCATAGAACCGTCTCTTGTCGAATGATCAAATGATACTCTTGCTGAGCGGATGAATGGCATGCCGAGGATAAAGGGAATTAAGATTCTATTGGAGGGCGCCATGTATATCCTCTGTTGGATCTATATATTGCCAAGGTATAGTCGAACAGTGGTCTGACCTAGCATAGTGATTCGGTCCTGGGAGAAAGACGTGGTTGAGGCACGGGCTGGGGCGATCTTGAGGCCACAGGCTTTTGCAAGTTCTTGTGAGATGATGTTTCCCTCAGAACCCGTATCCACCATGGCCTCGATGACCCTGCCTTCCGGGTTGTTAAGTCTCACAAGAATGCGGGGCAGTTCCTAGGACTGGGCAACTGCCTTCCCTTGGTTCTCAATCATCAGTTCGATGTTGTTAACCTTCTGATCAACCGATTCTCCCTCCTTTGCTGTGGATGCAACCTTTTCTGCGGTTTCGGCCCCATCCTGGCGAACTTCTATAGTTCTTATCTCCTCGTCCGAAGTGCCCATGTCAGTCGTAACGATATAATCGCCAGGCTGAAGGTCCTTCGTATTGTCATCGGTTTGGTCGGTTGCGGCTTCTTCGTCAATGAGGATCGCGTTCACACCGGCTCTCTTGCTGATTGCTGCCCAGTAGGCCTCCCCCTAGTCCTGCTCGCCGACTTGGACCGCATTAGTGCTATGGGCCTTTTAATCAGATGATCCCCGCTCTTCTCTAGTGGTATATAGCGCGGGTTCGATGTAGGTGATCTGCTCCATACTATTAGCAATGTCTTGGTAATCCTCTGCTACCTCTCTGCCTAGCTGGGGCAGCAATGTAAATAATTTGTCTATTGGAATTAAAATCTTCTTCGCTTGATACTTATCTCTTAGCTCCTGGATGATTGAAGCCTGCTTCTCCTCTAGTGTCTGAAACCTTTGGCTCTTCTCTTTGCCGGCGATGGGTGTCCTCTCCGTTGGGGTCGACTTCCTGATCGGCTGGGTAGCTTCTTGTTCCTCGGCAATATCTTCCACATGAACCCTCTTCCTCGCGTTGGCGTTGATAGCGATAGTCGTAGTGGTAAGCGTTTAAGGCGCTTCCGCTTGATTAAATGGTGCAGAGTCCTCGTTGACTAGGATCACATTGGTGGAGGTCCTAGGTGGCGGGTTCTGACTATCTAAAATGTCTCGGTTCCCTCGCGTGACTTCCTTGGGCAATCGATTAAATCCTTCCGGGGACTTATACTTCGGTCGATAGAGGTCTAATGCCTTAGGGTTCTTCCGGATGAAATCGTCAATAATGTTATTCTCGGGCTGGGTTGGTGTAAGCCTGAGCCCGGCTTTGTTGTACTGTTTAAGCCGCCTTGCCAGTGGGTATAAATCTGATTCCGGGAAGCGCATTAACTAGTTGTGGACGAGCTTCCGGACTCCGAACTTCTTGAATTGGTACACGAGATTCGGCGGCAGCATTGTATCACCCCTTCCGAGGAGAGCAGCTCCACCTTGGGGGTCGTAGCTTGCGATGCCGGTGCTTTTGTTATGAGCCAGGTTAGCGTAAGTGTCGGGGAAGTGGTTTCTCCCTGCGTAGTACTAGCATGCCAGGTGACTCTGGTGACTACCTCGCCCGGATCCATAGGCCGCATTCGTGTAGAAATTCTCGTGGTCCCTAGGTTGATCAAATGATACGGCATTCGTTCTGAAGGGTTGAGCTATCCCCGCGGCTGCCTGCCTGTCGTTTTCTCTCTGGATGATTTGCGCAAGTTGCAACTGGGCCTCCTGTCCCTTTGCTAGATTGATTGAGAGCTGGGTGAGCTGCGCGGTAAGGTCGTCAATCCTCGAATTGGTCGTCTCATCAGGCTCCTTCTTGAGGACCTTAAGGGTCTTGGTGGTCTTCGCAGAGGCACTAGAGCTTCTTGGAGGGGTTGGGGCCCAAGTGACCTTGCGAGTATCATCCTCGGTTCTGGGGCGATGAGTCTTCCGAATTTCGATCTTATTTTCGTAGTATCGTTTGATCATTTGAGTGAGATCATTATAGTTCATAATGGTAATCTCCTTGACGCTCTTGTTGTGCCTTTCATAAATACCCTCGATGACTTCCTCGGGCAGTGCTTTGTAAATGGCTCGGGATTGGCTCCGGGAGTCTCTCCACTTCTCGTCGATCTGCCTAAAAAGGTACTGATGCTCGTTCAACCACTTGATAATAGCGTGGAAATCAGTCTTCAGCCGCGCTTCATTAAGTATCTTAAGTTTCTCCTCGGCCGTTTCTGACTGGTCAGAATCCTCACTCGCAAAGGACTCCTTCAGTTTCTCTTGGGCTTCTTCCCAGTCGAATCCTTCCATAGCTTGTCGGACCTCTCTTTTGACCTCGGGATCGGTATACGACTCGAAAAGTGCTGCTTTCTTCTCCTTGGAGATGTTCATGAGCTCTGCTTACTGGTTGAAGTTCCGCAGGTACTCGGTCACATCCTTCCCTTTGAAGGGAGGAAGGGGGTGAAGCGGGACGGCGAACGAGGGACCAGTTGATCCTTTGGCCAGGACCTTCTGGAACAAGTCGACGAGGGCTGCATTGGCTGTGGTCTCACTGCTGCTCTTAGCCTCCGTGCCCTGGCTGGTATCGTTCTTTGGCATCGGGTTAGGTCCTTTGTCGTTTTGAGCCATTGTTGCGGTGTCCGTAGTGGTTGTCGTCTGATCAATCGATTCTAAGCGGTTCTGGTCTCTGTCGTTCGCACTCGTACCTTGGGGAGCGCGAAAGGGACTCGCCGTGGGCATTGCCTTAAGCATCGTAAGGATTAGGATGAGGGCGGTGAGGGTTTCACTCTTCGTGACCATCCAGATGAGCATTCCGATAGCCAAAATCTTCCACTGCCGCTCCGTCAGACCTCCTTCTAGTGGCTTAAGTGAGGCTAAACCCTTGGTCTTGTTGGGAAAAGGTGTTTCCTGTAAGAGCTATGGGTTGGTGATGTCTCCTTTTTCCATATCCGTAGTTGGCGGATTCCTTCTTCTCCCGGCATTCGCCTTTTGCGGGGCATAAGAAGGGTCCATCTTGATCTCGAGGTTCAGGGAGGAATTTGATCAAATGGTTCCGTGTACTCAGGGGTTAAGGGAGAGCGGAATTCGTCCGTGGCTGGTCTCCCTTGCGGCTGGGCAGCTTTCAGGGTCTCCCTAATCGCCCACTTCCTATCTCTCGTAGTAATTCTTGACGTCTCGCGTTATTCGGCTTGGTGGTGGTTGTGTTTATAGTTCATCGATTGGCAGCGTAGGAGTGCGCTCTCTTGTCTGATCAATTGGATCTACCTTCAATGGTATATTCCAGTCGTGATCAAAGCAAGAGCATCGAAAATCCTGTGTGGGGGCACCAGATTTGTTGGAGAAACAGAACACACCAACCACAGCGAGGTTGAACGCTTCGTGACCTTTTTCGGGGGATTTTCAAAATAGGGATCTCACACGCTTCTTGGTGAGGTAAACACAATATAAAATAGTAAGGGCAATTGATCAATTGATAACAATGAAAATTTGGTCAGAGAAAGAGCCCAAAAGCTGCTCCTTTCTCGTTGACCATGACGACAGTGATGATGATGCTGATGGCCGAAGGCAACTGGTCTCTGACCTTTTTCTACGTACAGGAAATTGCCCAATGGCCCAAAATGGCTTAGCACCTTTTTCCCCCAACTCACTATAGAGAGAACTTTTATAGTGTAAAAGACTGAAAAATATAGACTATAAGGTCTGAATAAGGTGTAGGGTAGGTGACTAAGATAGGAGGAGAATAGGCAGCAGATTCAGTCCTTATAAAGAGCTGATTGGCTAGATAAGGAATCATAAGCCAATAAAAGTGGATCACAGAGTAGATAAGAATATAGGGTAGAAGGCCAGCTTCTGATTGATGGTCTTTATGCTTGTATTAGTTGAGTGTATGCTGATCTAAGGAAGGGAAACTATTCTAAGGGAAAGCTATTCTTTTATAACTAATAGCTCGAAATCTATTAGCCCGATTCGGATAAAAGCTATACCGTCGGATAGCTTCTTTCCGAAGCTTTCTAACCGTATATAGTATATATCAATCGGATAGCTAATAGCCGGGCTATTGCATAAAGAAGGTGAAACTTATATAGTTTTATATTCTAGATATTGGAAACCGGATAGGGAATGCCCGTATAGGTAGACCGGCTTTAATGGAGTTATCGGGCTTTAGATATAGTCCTAAGTCCGGGTCACGTGATGAATTGGGGCTCGGGCGAGCCTGTTAGTCACGTGCTTGAACACGTGACCACTTGATCAAAAGAGGCATCTTCCGCCGCAGCTCTTAGCTAGCCATCCTTTTCATCTTTACCTTCTAATTTACCTCTTTTTCAACTGCTTATTAAGCAGCCCTCGCAGCCTCAATTGGCTGTGGGTGGCTGTGTGTTGTGTTGTTGTTCCTCCACAGTTAAAGTGACTTACCCTATATGCCTGGAATCACCCAGAAGGGAAGTTTATGTAACTCCGTAATATCCTGCTTATCTAAGCGACTATAGCTTAGGTAAGCATACTATTAGATAGTGCTAGTAATATAATATAGAGTAGCAAATTATTAGGCTTATATTATATAGGCTAAATTTCCTAGAATTATTTATATAAAAGACCTTTCTTATAAAAGTCTTTAACAAAAAGCTACTAACAGCATAGCTAGCCTATAATATAATAATAAATAAAAGCATAAAAACTACCCTAGCCTATGCTAATGTAAAGGTGCGGGCCCTTTAAGGCACGATCAGGGTGAAATCAGAGATGAAAGGGTAGGTTTGTATATTGTGTTAGACTTCAACTTGCCGAAGCTTCTGCGATACTTCGGCGAAGCAAGCTTTACGTGGCCCCGGCCTAGGTACCTAGCCGAAGTTTCCCCGATACGCCGGCGATAACCGGCGTTATCCGAATATCCTTACACTACCTTAGGTATCAATACAACTTAGTTACACTCAATACCCTTAAGCATATTACCAGACGTGACACTACCGCACCCTTCAAGGTTACGCAATATCTTCCTCTACCAATATAAACCCAGTACGAAACTACCCCTATCGGAAGAACCAGCCACTGGGAACTTCTATGATAGCATTCTTGTCATCGTGGACAGACTCACGAAATTTCCCTACTTTATACCCTACAGGAAAGACCATGGCGAGCACACTCCCCGCAGCGATCCGACTTTTCGGGCAGAGCCATACAACGCAGGCCACGGGAACGACAAGATGAGCAAGGCATGATTTCAAACTTAAAACGGTTAATGGTGTCGCTTAGTTTGAGGGCAGCCAACTGCTTCTTGGAGGGTGCAGTGGTGTCACGTCTGGTAATGTGCTCAAGGGCATTGAGTGTAACCAAGTTGTATTGATAGCTGAGGTAGCTACTACATAAGAAAGTGCAAGTGAGTGTCTTCTATATACTTGTTGTTCCTTAATGGAACGATGGTTCCCTGGCTTCGAGCGTAACATTCTTTCCCTTTATAGAAACTGCATGTAATGAAATGTAATTCATTCCGCTCCTAGATACGGAGAAATCAGTGGCATTCCACTCTCGAGCAGGGCCTCGATATATGCAGTAATAAGAGGGTCTAGGCCCTGGTCGGCAGCATGGGCCAGCCACAGCTCCATATCGAGCTCGTCAAACTCATGGCCGTAGACAGCCTCCATGTGGGCACGGAACTGGGCGAAGGGTGTCTTGATGCCGCCCGAGTGATGGCGAAACCGGATTGTTGCGGGTTGGACGAGTTCGGGCGCAGTTGCAGTTGCAGGCAGGGCCAGCTCAACCGCGGCAGCAGTGATCTGGTCGACGACGGCGTCGAGCGGGGCGAAGTCGAGGAAGCCCTCAGCACGCTTGAGGCGCGGCACACAGCGCATGGCGAGCGAGTAGCGCAAGATGCCGTTCATGGCGTCCGAGTTGGGCGCGTGGTCGCTGACGAGGGTGCAAGGGCGGTGCACCGCAACGCGGAGTCCGGCCTGGCCAACGCTATTCAAGTGGTCGACCAACTTCTCCAGGAAGACTTCGCCCGCCCACTTGCTAGCCGTGTAGCCGTCAGTCCCGTCAGCGGCTGGCGCAAAGGTCCTGAGTGAGCCTGGCGGCCCGGGCGTGTCCGTGTTGCCGGTCAGGAGCACGCAGCGCGGGCTCGACAGGAAGAGTAGGGGTACCGAACGTGGCAGCGCCAGTGAGGCCAGGACGTGCAAGGACTCAAGATTAGGGCGGCGTAGGGTAGCGAAGCGATTGAGGCAGTGGCCATGGGCACCCGCGTGCACGACGACGTTGATCGTCTGTGCCAGTGTTTGCCCCTCGGCAGGCGTCAGACCCAGGGTCGGTGATAGGAGACTGCCTGAGTAGTATGCGACCTTGTCGGACTGGGGATGCCCGCCAGCCTGATGGCCGGGCGGCACGGCGATGCAGTGCACCTTGCGGACAGCGGAGTGTTGCAGTAGGGCTGTCAGCAGGTGGCTGCCGAGGAAGGTGGATGCCCCTGTGAGGAGAACTTCGATGCCCTCGGCCTCGGTGGGGACGGTGGTAGTGATCGAGCAGTCGCCCGCCCCAAGCTGGCCGATATGGTCCTGCAGCCAAGCTGGCACCGACGTCTCGGCATTCCAGTCTACAGGGCCCTGATCCAGCCCGGTCCCGGGCTCGTGCTCGTTAAAGACAGCATGAGCCATGGCGCGCAACGTCGTGGCCTCGTACATGCGTTTCGTGCTGATATTGACACCCGTGGTCTCCTTAATGGCTTGCTGGAGCTTCATGAGCAGTAGCGAGTTGCCACCACTCAAGAAGAAGTCAGAGGATGGCCCAATGCGCCTGTCGCCGAGTACTGGTAGCACCTGCTCCCATAGGAGACGGAGCTCGCCCTGCTGGACCGTCAGCTTGTCCTCCACTCTGTCCGCGTCCGGCTTGGCTGCACCCAGGTTCCGATCCCTTTCGGGTAGGGCAAGACAAGCAACGGCCTTGCGATCCAGCTTTCCATTAGACGTCGTGGGCATTGCGGCCAGGATGTAGATGGCGGCAGGAACGAATGCTTGCGGTAGCCTGACTCGCCCGAGCAGCTGAGCCAGGGCAGGGTCATCTAGTGAGGGGTCCTGGGGGTCTGTGAGCGTAGCATGGGCGATGAGTACATCACCACCGGCACCACCATCCAGGCGGCGTCGGGACACGACTACGGACTCCAGAGCGCCCCCGGAGGCCTTAATCACAGCTAACTCGATCTCGCGCAGCTCAATGCGCTGGCCTCGTAGCTTGATCTGCGTGTCACCGTCGAGCCGACCCAGGCATAGGAGCGTGCCGTTGGTAAGCAGACGGCCCTTGTCACCCGTGCGGTACACGGTGCCGGCCATCCCTGCGATGCCCCTGACGAACTTGGTACGTGTCTGGTTAGGCGAGTCGAGATAGCCGAGGGCGACGCCTGCGCCACCAATGCAGATCTCGCCTGTGCGCCCAAGCGGCTGGGGGGCCCCGGCAGCGTCAATAATACAGACGGTGTAGTTAGGTAGTGCCTTGCCTACGGTGTACGGCCTCCAGAGTGATGATAGAGCCTCGGCCGAGGCAAGACATGAGGCCGGGTCGTCGTCATCCAGCGGGATGGGTTGGAAAGTGGCCGCGGCCGTGATCTCGGTGGGGCCATAGCAGTTAATAAGGCGTAGGCCGGAGATGCCCAGGCGGCGCAGCCCTATCCGGAGTTGAGAGGGCACCTGCTCACCGCCTGAAAAGGCGAGGCGCCACGTCCGGCTTTGGGATAACACGTCGGTGGCTGAGTGGATCCAGGCTAGGTACTCGGTGGGCGTTGCAATGGTCATGGAGACGGCCTCGCGCTGTACTAGCGCCACCAGCGCGATGGGGTCGCGCCGGATATCGCTGGGGGCGATGACGAGGCGGCCGCCGTTGGCGAGGGCCGAGAAGGTCTGAACGAGGGCCATATCAAAGCCTAGGGAGCTCTGCTGCAGCACGCACTCGTCGTGTTGCAGGCTAAAGGCTTGCGTCTTAAGGGCGACGTGGTTGACAAAGTTAGCCTGAGTTAGGAGAATGCCCTTTGGGGTGCCTGTTGAGCCGCTGGTGAAGAGAAGGAAGGCGGGCTGTGGAGACAAGTTATCGTTCTCATCGTCATCACTCTCAATGTCATTATGACTAGGGTCAGAGTCCACTCGGATTGCCTGTAGTCGCTCTCCGGGTTGCCGCCCAACGCCGTCTAACAGCTCCTGCACACGCTGCTCTGTCTGTGCATGAATAAGTATAAGCGTAGGCCGACATAGCCGGAGCATGTCTGCGTGACGGGAGGTGGGCAGGCTGACGTCGAGAGGCACGAAGACACCCTTGGCCTCGAGAATAGCGAGCATTGCGACGATGCCATCAATCGATGGCTCGCACAAGACAGCAACCCGATGTGCCGGGCTGGAAACCCCGGCACCTCGCAGCCTCCGTGCCATGCCACTAGTACGGACCGCTAGTTGGACATATGACAAGCTGCCCGCCGCGTCTGTGACGGCCGTCCTTGTGGGGTGCATGCGGCACATGTCACGCACGCGACGAGATAGGGTCGCCGGCCAGTCAAAGTGGGTCTCAGGGCCCCGGCCGACATCGAGAGCACGGAGCACTCGCGCATCGTCATGCAGCGGGACCTGACCCACCGGCACGGATGGGTCGCAGGCAACAGCCTCGAGTAGGCGCAGGTACATATCCAGCAGCGAGCGGCACGCATCCGAGCCGTAGAGGCTAGCAGAGCACCAGATCTGAGCCAGACAGCCGGTAGGGGTCTCGAAGAAGCCTAGGCTGATGTCATAGGGGTTCTCGGCCTCCTTGGCCCCACGCCACGATAGGTCCATGCGGGCGTCGACGCCAAGTGGTAGGTCCCAGATATCAATGCCGCCGCCGCTAGCGGTGCGGTAATTGATGGAGACTTGGAATAATGGATGGGCCTCGTTGGCGCGGGGAGTAGCGGCTAGGTCCAGGATGCGGTCAAAGGGCACCGTGCCATGCGCAAAGACGGCCAAGGCCTTGCGCGAGGCGTCTCGCGCGACTGAGGCAAAGTCGGCTTCGGCCGCGATGATGCAGCGCACAGGCAGCATGTTGACGAAGCAGCCGAGTGTCTCCGCAAAGCGCTTATCACGGCGATTAGCATCGACGACGCCAATACAGACGTCGTCGATTCCAGCCTGGCGGGCTAGTAGGATCTGTAGCAGGGCGAGGTGCACGTGGAAGGGGCTGACGCGAAGCCGCTGGCTCAAGTTTTTAACTGCCGCCAGCTGCGCTGGGTTAAGTTCCTGATCTAGATGATGGGTAGCCTGCTGCTGTGGCTCTTGGGCTAGGGTCGAGCGATCCAGGCCGCGGGCCATGGGTAGCAGCGGGAGGGTGTCTGGCAGCGAAGATTCAAACTCGGCGCGCCAGAAGGCCAGGTCCTCGTCTAGTATGCCCGTCGCCTCCTCGCCGAGCTGCTGTAGCGAGTAGTCTAGATACGACAGGCCGCGACCTACGCTGGCGAGCGGCTGCATCCGATACGCCCGGTCTACGTCGCGCCAGAAGAGGGCCACGCTCCAGCCATCCAGGGTGATGTGGTGGTATCCTAGGACAAGGTAGCCGTGATCATTGTGTTGGCCTTGGCTTCGCTCCTGCTCGCCCTTGCGGCCCAGGAGTGCGACGGCCATTGTTTGGCCGCGCTCAAGGTCCCACGTGCACGTCTTGAAGCGGGCGAGCGTCTGGTGCAGCGCAGTCTCGATATCATCGGCGGCGTGTTCCGTGTGCGTAAAGCGGAGCACCGATGTGGCCATGACGCCCTGCATGGGGTGGCCATCTTCGAGGCGGGGATAGTAGCAGGTACGGAGGCACTCGTGATGACTGACTACGAGCTGTAGCGCATGCCTGAGTCGCACCGTGTTGACGCGGCCCTGGAGGCGGTAGTAGAAGGCTGTGTTACAAGCTGCTGGGTTGTCCGAGTGCTTGGACACGAACCAGAAGCGCGACTGAGCGGCTGACATGGGTGCCTCCCTAATTATGATGGGCCCGGGTGCTGCGTCATCATTTTTTTCCAAGTCGGATGTCGGGGAATCGGTTCCGGATAGGTTAACAGGGCTGCTGCCGCCGTTACTGCTCCTGCCCGTTGTGCTCGAGTCGACCATGACTGGGGGGGCTACAGTCGGAACTTGATCAGCAACGAAAGCCTGCGTGGTCGACTTGGGTTTTGCAGGTATCTTTGGAGTTTCCGTAACCACATCGGTAGTTTTTTTAGTTGTGCTGCTCTTATTCGTCGTGGGAGTAGGTGTCTGCTTATCCACGTCGACCTTGCGGTCTGTCAGGATCCTCTTGGCCGCCTGTACACACACTTGCAAAACCGTCTCACCGCCCAGGATCCTGACGACGGGCACCTCAATGTTGAATTCCTTGAGGAGCCACGTCCGGATCTCGACTGCAACCAGCGAGTCGATGCCCAGGTCGACGATGGGCCGCTCGAGGCCGCTCCTCTCGTGCACGGCGCCCGCCGGCAGCTGTAGAATGCTCTCAAGCTTGGCGCCAAAGGCCACCGCCACGGCAGCCACGGCATCGTCCTCCGTTTCGGCCTGGGCAACCTTTTCATACACGTTCGCGCCCGCGTGGCGGCCCTTGAGGCGCTGCTGCTGCTGCTGCGACGCCGCTGAAAGGGCGCTGTAGGGCTGCAGGGCCATGAGACGGGGGTTAGATGTCCACACTGTCTTGCTCGCCTGGCTGGCCTGCATGGGTCTAGTGGGGGGTGCGAGGCCCATGATAATATCATGCTCGATTGCCTCCCCAGCGCTGGATCCAACCCTGCTCGTTCGAACGGCTAGCGCGAAGGCGTCCTGCACGTCGGTCTCGGACAGCGGAGTAAGGCGGATACTGCGGAAGTGGTCAGCCAACTGCTTCTCTTTGGCGAAGCGCGTGATATAGCCCGTGTCGGCTACCCAACCGATGTGCACGACGGACCCGGGCAGACCGCGTGCGCGGCGGCGGGCAACGACGGCCTCCATCAACAGATTGGCGGCGTGGTAGTTAGCCTGGGCGACATTGCCGATGGTGCTAGCAGACGACGACGTAACAATGAAAAAGTCCAGCGGCTCAGCCCCGGGCCCGAAGATAGCGTCGAGGATCTCGGTGCCCAGGACCTTTGCCGCTAGCGTATCATTGAGTTGCTGGGCGTCCATGTCAAGGAACATGGCATCGTGAAGTACCATGGAGAAGTTGCACACGCCTGCAATGGGCGGCATTGACCTGCGCATTTCCGCCACCGCTGCCCTAACCTGGGCCTCATTCGTGACGTCAACGGCAGGCATGTGTACCGATGCTCCGGCGCGGCGGGCCTCGGCCTGCAGCCCAGCATCGGGCCGTGGGTGGCGGCTGGTGATGACAACATGTCGGGCGCCTTGGCGGATCATCCAGCGAGTGATAGATAGCCCCAAGCCACCAGATCCGCCCATGATAACATAAGTTCGGTCCGGCCGGAGCAGCCCGCGCGGGTCCACGTCGGCGTCAGGAGGTTGCACTGTCAAGGGGAGGGCGTGCCGCAGGCGCCAGTCGCATAAGTACTGCTGGTTAGCCAGGCTAGCCGCGTCAGCCCCGGCCAGGTCGGCTGCCTGCACCATTTTGATATTTTCGGAGGCGCTGCCCATATCCATGTCTATGTCCGCGTTCTCGCCTGTGACGCCTGCAGACTTGAACAGGTTCTCAAGGGGCTCGGTCTGGGGCTGGTTCTCGGAACTGAGCTTAGCTTCTAACTGCTGCGGTAGGAATTCCTGCAGCAACTGGCCGTCGAATGCCCACGTCTCGCAGCTGGGCGGTAGACAAGCGTTAAGATACTCTCGAGCCCGGGGCCCGGCATGCTGCGGCTCGCCCGAGCAGTCTACAAACATGTCAACATGATGTGGTAGGTGCTGCCTGGCCATACGCCGCGATAGGTTTGCGTGGATGCGAACCCAGCTAGTGGGGACCTCATTAACATCAGCCTTCGAGGTAACACAGCAGACCTCGACATGGGCTCCGGTGTAGGCAGCCTTAAGCTCTGCCTCTAGCCTCTCCGCCATGTCCCGCTTCGGCTCGAAAAGCAGAAGCATAACGGACGAGACGGGCCTGGCTGCTGCTGCGTGTGCTGTCACGCGACCGATGAGGGCATGACGCAATAGGGGCTCAGCCATGGCCTTGATAGATGCCGGCGTGCAGCGCGAGGCATCAACCCGTACGAGCTGCTCGCGCCGTAAAGCTAGTTTCGATACATTCGCGGGGCTGAGGGCCATGACCCAGTCATCGCCAGGACTTACACGTCCACAGACAAGGTAGATCGGGACCCCCTGGCCATGGCAGGGAATGTGCAGGGCGTACTCAACCTCCACCTGCACGATGGCCTCGGCTTGCAGGCCCCGGTCAATAACAGCTCGCAGCTCCATCTTCGGCGGGGCCTTGTTGGCATTCGCAACGGCCTGGACTGTGACGCTGGCTGCGTCTGTGGTCCTGATGATGTGCCGTGTGCGTGCGGCGAAGCGCTCGTTGAGCACCACGGCCGGCAAAACGCGCGGAATTTGGACCTCTCCGCCAGCTAGGATTTCGGACTCGGGCTCGATGGCCCATAGCGGCGGCGAGCCTTGCCCCTGTTCTAGCCTTTCATTGAGATCTTCCATGTGTCTGAGCCGTAGCAGAGCCTCGACGCAGTGGCGGGCATTAGCAACCGGGGCCGTACCCGCCTCAAGTCCAAGCACCTGCACAGTTAAGTGCGGCATCTCCTTAGGCGCCACACGCATGATGCCGCGAATCATGCTAGCGCGCGGCGGGGCCGATAGGCCCCCGTCTGTCACCCACAATAGCCGCGCAGCCGCCATGACCAGTTGCTGCAAGCGCTGCAAGCGTGCGGCGGGCATAGGCAAGGCCCCGAACAGGGGTTCGTCAGCGTCATGCAGGCATATGACGTCGGGCCGGCCGGCCAGGTTAGTGCCATCCTCGTCGAGGTCGTCGATGCTAGGCACTACCTGCACGCGCGACCGCCACGCCGCTGGGAGCAGTCGAGTGATTTCATCAACGAGGCGGGCGGTGGCGAGGCGGCAACCGCCAATAATCAGTAGTGGCACAGTGAGCGCGGGCAGATCCTTCGCCGCGGCGAATTCGAGGGGGCTACGGAGGCGTAGCACATCGAGGTTAACGGCCTGACTGACGATGCACGAGGTCACGTGGCGGCTCTCGTCGGGGCTGTCATGGAGGACCGTGTCAGCACCTGAAAAGCCGGCGTTGCCCAGCAGTCGATGCCACTCGACGGTCGGCACTGTGGGGCCGAAGCGGCGACTGGGCTCAGCGCTCTGCCACCAGCCGGGCAGCCCGCCAAAAAGGAAGCCTACCATGCTCTGCGTACCCGTCGTCTCAAGTAGCACTAGGTAACCTCCCGGCCGTAGTAATGTACGCACACGGGCCAACGTTTCCTCGAGGCTGCGTGTCGCGTGCAATACGTTGGCTGCGATGACGATGTCGTACGAGTGCGGAGTGAACCCCTGAGGCGCCGTGTCCTGCTCGATGTCGAGCGTGCGGTACGCAATTCGCCCAAAGCTGGAGAACTTCTCGCTAGCCGCGGGGAAGAAGGCGGACGAGACGTCGGTAAAAGTGTACGAGTCATAGAGGTTCTCGATAGCGTTCAGGACGCTCCAGGTCGTGCCTCCCGTGCCGGCGCCAATCTCGAGCATGTTGCAACGCGGGAACTTGAATGTAATTTGCTTTAGCAGCTGGCCGACGGCCCTATTAGTGGCCACCGATGTGTTGTTCTGCATATAGAAGCGGTTCAGCATGTCGTCTTGGCTCATGACCTGCAGGAGTAGATGTGCCTCGCCCTGCACGACACGGGCTAGCACACCGCCCACCGCATTCATCAGTCTAAACTCGACTGACTTGCCGTATTCACGATGCAATACTTCAATATCCTCGGGTTCGTCCGTCAGCCACTCACTGCGGACGAGCGGGTGCCGGCCTTGGCGCACTATCTCAAGGTGGTGCTCAAAGGCCTCGAGCATGAGCTGATGGTGGGGCTGCAGGCCATCCCGCTTCTCGCGCGGTGGCATCTCGCCCATGAGGCGCCGGATATACCAGAGCGTCAGCCTCTCCGTTGCGTCGTTGACCTGCAGCGTACGGGTGTCCTGCACTGAGTCGCGCGGGGGTAGCGCTAGGCCCATGAGGGACACATCTCGGCCTTGGACCGTCCGGCAGAAGACTTGACGGTCCGACGACGCCTCCGCGCGGCCAGCCGCCTGTGTGCGAAGCCCCTCGACCTGCGCAAAAGCCTGCCCCGACGCCCCGTCATCTATATACAGGCTAACGTCGCCGTCAAGAGTAGCGGCCGTGGCCGCGGTGACCCATGCGTCCATGTGGCACGTGGCCGCGGCAGCACTGGCAACGGGCACGTGGGGGTCAATAAGCACGCGGTCGATATGCGACGGCAATAAGGCTGACTGGAGCAGCAGGCTCGCGGGATGCGTGTGTGCTACAAACAAGGCCTGGAAAGCCACGTCTAAGATGACGGGATGCAGTACGTATGAGCTGCCGCTGATGCCAAGCGCCGCTGGAGAATCGGCGAGCCAGAGAGCCGTGGTGGCTGCGAAGCCGAGGGCACGGTCACAGCCAGTCATTACTGAAAAGGCTCCTTTGTAGTCGAGGCCAATCCGGCTAAACATGTCGTAGATAGCCTCGCCCTCGATGTGGATAGTATTGTCCGGGAGGGGCTCGCGGGGCGGCAGGGCTGGGCTAGGTCTGGTAGGTCCGAGCAGTACCACTAGCGTGCCGCTACAGGTATGCATCATAGCAGCGGTAGCCTCGTTCGAGCACACGTAATACGCGAACCGGGCCCGCACCACCTGGCCTCCTTTACGCTGGTTTTTATCAATATTAGTAGCGTCCTCTGACAGCAGCACCTGCACGGTGAAAAGCGTCTCAACGCCCTCAGCATTGTCAGGCACCACCACCGGCCTTAGGATGTCAACGTCCTCCACAGCAAGCTGGGCTATAGGCCGGTCGCCAGCGACTTGCTGTGCAGCCTGGGCGGCGATAGACACGTAGGCAGCGCCCGGCAGCAGCACCTCGCCCTGCACCATGTGCCCTCGCAGCCAGGGGATCTCGTTCAGGCGCAGTACGTTGCGCCACCGTAGCTCATGGTCATTGTCATCAGGCATCCGCCGGCCTAGCAGCTGATGAGGCACATCGGCGAGCGTGCGGTACCGCGCCGAGATGCGTGACTCGCGCCAGTACACCTTATCGTGATCCCATGAGTAAACCGGCAAGTCTGCGAGAATCTTTGTCTTGGGTGGCACGTGGCATATGTTCGACGCGGTCTTGTTCTCAGTCTCCCCCCAGATGCTGTGATAGCCTGGAAAGTCGATGTATGCTGGTCCGACCTGGGACCAGACCGTGCCAATGGCCGAGTGTACGGTGGCCACGTCTCTTGCCTTACGACGCAGTAAGTTGGCGTACCTTGGGACAGAGCCGTAGGCCGCTTTAAGCGTCTGCTCGACTGGACCTTTGAGTGCTGGGTGCGGCCCCAGCTCGATGGCGACGTCGAAGGGGCCACCGTGCCAGATTGCCGATTCAAGCGCCTGGGAGAACTTAACCATCTGCACCATGTTGGCGATCCAGTACGGGCCTTTAAGCGCAGCTAGGTCGTTTTCACCCCCTGGCCTTACCAGACGCGCGTCGCCCCGAACGCTAGAACTCCATACACAGCCCTCCCGTCCTAGCTTCGGCGCCGTGACGGTGATGTCGCATGCCAGGAGGGCCTTGAGGTAGGCATCGGCACATGCTGCCATATGGTGTGAGTGGTATGCGGTATCCACCTGTAGCTGGCGTGCGAATGTGCCCTCCCGGTCGAGCTGCTGCTGGACTTCGGCCACGGCGTCTAGATCCCCCGAGAGCGTACAGCTATGCGGTGCGTTGCTAGCTGCCACAACCAAGCGGCCCGTAAAGGTTGGCCGGCGGCACAGCTCCGAGGCCGCCTGCAGCGATAGCCCGACGGCGAGCATACCACCTCCGCCGGCCCTGCGTCCAAGGTGGGCGAAGAGGCCACGGTAGTAGGCAATCTGCATCGCAGCCTCGCGCGTGATGATGCCGGCCGCGTACGTAGCCGCGATCTCGCCCGATGAGTGGCCCACGACGGCGTTAAGCCGGATACCCGCCGCCGCAAGCATGTCTACCTGCGCAATCTGCAGCGCCGTGCATAGCGGCTGTGCCAGCTCAGCTTCGCCGAGCCGCGACTCGCTCCCTTCCTTGGCCAGCTCCTCCACGAGCGACCACTTAGGCGCATGCCCGTGGCCCACTGGCAGCCCGTGCTGCAGGACTGCCTCGCATGCCTCGAGGCTGCGCCGGAAGAGCGGCGAAGCGCCCATTAACTCACAGCCCATAGTGGGCCATTGCGCGCCCTGGCCAGTAAAGATACCTAGGACGCCAGGCGCCTCACCCGCGTTGATGAGGCGTGGGACGGTGCCAATATCACTGCCTTTGGCATTGCTTGTCACGAACCGAGCCATTGACTCTAGTAGTTCCTCTCTCGTCCCACCCGCGAAGAAGGTCCGCACTCGGTGAGTCGACCGGTGTGTCTGCAGGACCAAGCTTAGGTCCCGCAGGTCCAAGGAGCTAGCGTTCTTTTCCGCATAGGCCAGGTACGCCTGAACGTTTCGCAGGAGTGCTGGTCCTGACTGCGCGGAAAAGAGCAGCGGCCCAAAGGCGCCGCTAAAGGACCGGGCAGATGGCTCCATGCACCTCCCTTCCGACTTGGCCAGCCCGTCGGCGTCTGGCAAAGCTTCGATGATGACATGAGCGTTGGTGCCTCCAAATCCAAAGCTATTAACCGACGCGCGCATGGGCGTCCCTGCGGGCCTCGCTGGCCATAGCTGTCGTTTAGTCGCTATCTGGAGGGCTCCGGGCCCGTAGTAAGGGGCGATTTTGGGGTTTAACTCGTTAAATAGCATGTTGGGAGGCACGGCCTGGTGCTTTAGCATTAGCAGCACCTTGATCACACCTGCCAGCCCAGCGGAGCCCTCCAGGTGGCCGATAATAGTCTTAATACTTCCCACAATAAGCGTCCTAGGTTGTGGGAAGCTATGGCCGTCCTGGCCTCGGAAAAAGGCGTCGTATACCGCCCGGGCCTCAACGGGATCGCCGGCCTGCGTGCCCGTGCCGTGGCACTCAAAATACTGCGGCCGATCCGCCTCACACAGCGGATCAAGTCCGGCACGGCGGTATGTGTGCCGAATGAGCTCTGTCTGCGCCGGCCCAAAAGGCATCGTAATACCCGGACTCTGTCCATCCGAGTTGACTCCAGTCGCGCGGATCACGCCTTCAACAGGGTCACCATCAGCGAGGGCTCTTGAGAGAGGCTTGAGGAGCAGTACGGCGACGCCCTCGCCACGTCCATAGCCGTTGGCCGTCACGTCCCACATGCGACACTGCGAGTCAGGCGACAGCATCTGCAACTTTGACTCGCTAATATAGGGGCCAGGATCCATGATAAGGTTGGTGCCGCCCACGAGCGCTGCCTCGCTATCACCGGCGCGCAGGCCCTGCACAGCCTGGTGCAGTGCCACAAGCGAGCTGGAGCATGCCGTATCAATAGTTACGGAAGGGCCTTTGAGATCCAGCACGTATGATACGCGGTTCGCGATAATACTATTGGACTGCGTGCCCGTCGCGTTGTATTTGGGCAGCGTTTCTGTATCGCGCGCCTGGATGGCACAGTAGTCGTTACTCATCGATCCGATGTGTACAGAGGTTAACGAGCCGTGCAGCTGCTCGAGGGTTACTCCCGCATTCTCACAGGCCTCGTACGACACCTCGAGCAGCAGGCGCTGCTGTGGGTCCATACCCGATGCCACCGCCGGGTTGATGCCAAAGAAGCCCGCGTCGAACGTACGGTTATCCTCCTCCAGTAGGTACGACTGTGCCTTGACGTCTGTCGACCCGTGTGCCTGCCCATCAGCGTTGTAGAAACGTCCTAGATTCAGCCGCTTCGGGTCAAAATGCTTCCTAACATCGCGAGGTTCCTGCAGCAGCTCCCACAACTTCGAGGGAGAGCTACAACCACCAGGGAATCGGCAAGCTGAGCCGATGATGGCGATCGGCTCCTCGGGAGATTGCGTCGGCGGCGGCATAGTCGGCCTAATCTTTCAGACCTTCGGGGAAAAAGACTAAGAAACCCTAAGCCTACTTAGCAACATTCCAGATACTTTTGAAACCTGTATCAACCCATGTAACAGAGGTGAACGTACGAGAACTTGATTGTGCTAATGTTCAGAGACGATGAAAGCGACTAGCGTTATCTGCAACTGGATATTAAATATCCTTAGGAAAAGGGAGAATTGCGTGCTTCGATGGTGAAGCCCAATAAGTAGCTGCTTTGCTCTGAACTGCGTTTAACGCGAAAGGCAGAGGTTCCTCCGATTACCCTACGATATTAATATCCCTGGTAGAAAAGGCTTTCTATGTGTGGGGTTGAGGCATACGCCAGTCTATGACAACAAAGCAACCAATCGCACTAAACCCTTGGCCGTAATAGACAATGCCCACTAAGATTTCACAGTTTCCATGTCTAGCCGACAAAAGGCTTCACGACTCAGCACTGACAAAGGGCCGTCTTGCGTGTGAGTCAACAAACGCTTCGCGTACTGTACATTCATCCAACTATTGATAGGCTTTATGACTCAGCACCAACAAAGGGGCGTTTTGCGTGTGAGTCAACAAACGCTTCGCGTACATTCATCCAACCATTAATAGGCTTTATGACTCAGCACTTAAAAAGGGCCTCTTGGCCACTAGTCAGCAAATCCTTCAGGTTCTGGAGTGTAAGCACCGGGGGTGTTAAACTGGAGATATTGCAGGGAGCCGTTGACAGAGCCCTCAAGACCCCACTGATATTACTGGTTCCGTCAGCATCCAATGCAAACAGTCAGCTGTTGAACTGACGCGCCGATGTACTGTTCCCAGCGCAGGCCCTATATCTTTTATGTAAGTAGCCGAAGCACCTGAGCCAGAGCATGTAAATCTCTATAACATTTGTTAAACATACATTAAACTCTTCAGCTTCATTTTCTAATCGCGAGTCCTTGGGTCGAACATGAACGCAACCATCTCGACACTCGAGACAGCTCGTACAGCATGCAGTGTCCTTTATACCCTGCTACGTGAGAGGCTGTCTCAAGCTGATATCGGCCTGGTCGTTTTCTGCCTGCTCACATTTCTCAGCTTGGCCGTTGCCTATTTTATTAGCACCGCTATCTACCGCATCTGGTTTCATCCCCTGAGCAAATACCCAGGGCCATTGCTTTGTAAGCTAACCAGTATGGTTTGGACATGTCACTTCATTAAGGGATCTATCCTTGCATGGGAAGCCAAGCAACACCAAAAATATGGCCCAATCATTCGTCTTGGGCCGAATCGTCTTAGCTTCATTGCTCCTGAAGCATGGAAAGATATATATGGACATAAACATGGCGATTACAAGCCAAATGTCAAGAATCTGGACCGGGCTATGAAAAATATGCCAAGTGGCCATTTACCTATGGCCCTTGAGCCGAGTGCAGCCGGGCATGCAGCACAAAGGAAGCAGTTTAATCCCGCTTTTAGTGATCGGGCATGGAAAAAACAAGAGGCCTTGGTTCAAAAGTATATCGATCAACTTATACACAGAATCAGGGACGAGATCACCACGAGCCCAAATAACGAGGTAGAGTTGGATATCGCCAGACTATACAACTTTACTACGTTTGACATTATGGGCGATCTGACTTTCGGGGAGGGGCTTGGCCAGCTTGAGACCGGAGTCGAATCCTCGTGGGTCCAAGCAGTGTTTGTCATGTACAAATTTGCGAGTATGTCCCGGGTTCTTTCAACTTTAGGCGACATAAGCTAACCTTCGGCGTGATTGTAGATAAAAGGTCTGTCGTAAAGGCATATCCTCTCGGTGGGTTATTATTCGACCTCTTCGCGCCGAATGGTATGCTGCATGACTCTGCAAAACATATACAGCACTGCAGCGCCCTTGTTGCTAAACGCTTAGACAAGGGCAATGATGGAAGGCCAGATATTTTTGGCTATGTTCTTAAGCAGCCAGGAGAGATCATGTCTCATACGCTAATGAATGCGAATGCGAACATGTTGATGGTAGCTGGAACAGAAACCACCACTACTACCCTGATAGCTGTCACTTGTCTGCTTCTCAATAACCCCGACAAAATGAAGAGGCTCGTCTGCGAGATCCGGGCTGTCCCAGACAAATCCGACTTAACTAGCCATGTTCTCCAGAGGATGAAATACCTAAACGCTGTCATTGAAGAGGCACTGAGGAGTAAGCGCGCGTTTTAATATCTTGCGTTCTAACCCAGTATGGGTAATCACTAACTGTGGCATAGTTTACCCAGTTGGCCAGATTGGTCTGGGAACCCAACGGGAAATTGCTCCTGGAGGTAACCGGGTTTGTGGTGAATTTCTTGCCGAAGGCGTATGTGCACCATCCTAGATAGCTAGGTTTCATGAGCTGACTCGGAATGACAGACCGAAGTGGCTGTGGCCGCTTGGACGATGAATAACTCGCCTCTCCACTGGAAAGACCCTCAGAAATTCGTTCCAGAGCGATGGATTCCTGGCCAAGTTCAATTCTCGGAATACCATGAGTACGATAACCGCGCAGCCTGGCTGGCCTTTGGAACTGGACCTCGAACATGCATTGGCCAAAACATAGCTTTGCATGAGATACGCGGTATACTGGGTAGGATCCTCTACGACTTTGACCTGGCGTTGACTCCAAATACTGTGGATTGGATTCAATTCAAGACAAACAACATCTGGGCAAAGCTTCCGCTTCAGGCCCGAGTCACATTGGCGAGATGAGCATCTTCCGACTTTGGGGAGCGGGAGGGGATTAGGTAACAGAAAGCACGCGACATCGGCAGTTACATACATGGAGTGAGGGGACACAAACGGCGGTGGTTTGTTCTTTATCTGAAGTCATATAGATTTTGAATTAGGAAAAGTCTCCTGTGTGAACGCGGTTTTATGATATTAAAACTATCCCTTCAATTGTCGAGGACCTCCCGGCCGTACCCTGCCCCACACCACCCCTGTCATCAAGAAGGTACATGAGGGGAACCACACAATGCGTCATCAATCATCACTTCCTAAATCCTTATACAAACCATTCTCAATTACACGATGTCTTCTCAATCGATATCTTCACCACTACCTATAGAGGCAGTCAACCCATATGATGATAATAGCTTCATCAATGAAGATAATAGCCTTCAAGAGCATGACGGTGATAGCACCCGGAGACCGGTTTTTCTGCCTGCCGAAGACCGAGGCTTCGATTTTCAACCCTTTGAGGTGCCGCGACGAGAACTTCTCGTCAATAAGCTGCCCCAGAACCCGCTGTTACTTTTCCAACACTTTATACCCATTTCTCTAGTCAATGACTGGGTCAAGTACACCAATGACTGGGTCAGCAGCCTCATCCAAAGCGGCGTTATTGATAGCCAAGAACACGAAATAACAGATCAGTCACGCCTCCACGCCTGGAAGCCAGTCACGGCTGCAGAGGTATATATCTGGCTTGGGATCCTTATTTATATGGGAATCCATAGCGAAATAACGGTAGAAGACCATTGGAAGACCTCTCAGCTAGAGGATCAGCGGCCTGAACACTCGATAATCAAGTTCATGACTTATAATCGGTTTCAGCTTCTTTATCGTCATATCCGCATCTTTGACCATACCAAATTCACCGACGGCGGCGGCGACGACTTCCCTATCGTCTTCCAATGCGTTGAGCCATGGTCTCAGCACGTTCAACTTGCAACAACAGAGCTCTGTGAGCCGGGCACGCATCTTGCCGTCGACGAGGCTATGATCCGATATACAGGAAGGAATAAGCAAGTTGCATACGTCCCCAATAAGCCTATCGACACAGGCTTCAAGGTGTGGATAGCCGCTCAGCTAGGCCTCTTCATGAGGTGGATATGGCACCAGCCCGGCGCAAAGTACGGCCCTGTTGGAGTTCAGAAGAAGAAGCCGGCATCACAAAGAAAGAAAAGCAAGGTAAATAGCAAGGGTCCTAGCAAGGCTAATAAGGCCGACGAGGTTAAAGAAGTTATCTACGTCATCACAGAAGCTGGGGATAAGATCATGGCGTTGAACTTGACCCAAAGCGTTATTATTGCCCTTATTAACCTATTGCCGCAATCGATATATCACGTCTTTGTGGATAACCTATTCTCGTCGCCGGACCTCTTTCGCTCCCTTCGTCAGCACGGCCACGGTGCAACCGGCATAGCCCGGCCTAATTATGGTATCTATAAAGGCCTCGCGGACGCCAAAAAGGCCGATAAGGCAGGGAAGTCAGGGTTCCAATTTAATGAGATCAAGGTCATCCCAACAGCCAATAATCAGGTAGGAAGACTCGACACTCTTCCTAACAATCCGGCCAATAACTTATCTTCCTCTTCTATAGGTCAACCAGATCGCTTAGAAGGATAATACTCTCGTACTGCTCCTTTCAACCGTCTTTACTAGCGATGAGAGGTGTGATCGTTGGAGGAAGAGACCGTCAACGAAGACCCCAATAGCACGGCCAATACAGCACTTTTTTAGTAGCGAGCCGGTCAAGCTCGTATCGATCCCTACTATCGCCGCTTCCTACAACGACGAAATGAATCATGTTGACCGAGGCGACCAAAGGAGGTCATATCTAGGCTATGATCATCCTATCTGCCGGGGCGCTTGGCAGGCCATTGCCTGGACCTTCCTATTGGATATTGTCCTAGTGAATAGCTTCCTCTTACAGCTACACGGGGAGCCGGCTTAGGAGCGTTATACAAGCCAGAAGAAGTAGAGGGAATGCCTCTATAACGCGGTCTTCAAGGCTTTCTATCCACAGAGCCAGTCAAGGCGGACTTTTCGAGCCGGGGACGAATGTACGCCCGTGGCACAACATAAGCACATCCGAAGAGGTAAAAAATCAGACTGCCTTGCTTGCAAAGGGCTTTAATTAGGGCAGCCAAGGTCAAGAAGTGCAAGGAAGCCTTTGGCGCCGGTGAGCTACAACAAAAGAAGGCGCCAGTCGATTTGGGGATGTGAGCAGTGTGATGTAGCGATTTGTAACTCGAGAGATTGCTGGTACTTCTATCATAGGCTAAAATAGGGGGGGGAGTAGGTATCGTAGATGCGATGCATTTTGATTGGCTGCACCCCCCCCCGCTGTGACCTGGCGGGAGGTTTTCCACAGCTGAAGGGATAGTATTCTCAAGGGATAAACCAGTCGTGCTGAGTTTATATTAGCTAAGGCTTGGGTTGCATACTCTAAGGCAAAAGGTATAAGTCACGTCTCGTAGTATACTTAAGGTATTGAGTCTATCTAAGTTACATTAATAGTTAAGGTAGTTTTTGTCATGAGCCTCCCGATCGGGAAATATCTAGACGGCCAATCGGGCTGCGGAGACCGACAGAAGCCCATGGAAGCCCGAGGCCTCGGCCTAAGGGAGCATCACAGCGACCCAGGAACGCAGCCAGCAGGCTGCTCGGAAGCCGTCGGACTACGAGGATCGAAGGGTTACTATGTATATAAGGGAAAACACATACATAGCAAGTACATCTCATTACCCACTTACACGCAGCTCCATAGCAGGTTGGCGCTACTCGAAGGTCAGCGACGGTGTCTGGAAGCAGGAGTTTTGGAAAGTGTGTCGCTTGACCTTGGAGGAATGGCTGGCTTGATCTGGAACGGATTAGCGTCGATCGAGATGACGCCGGGAAGGGGCCAAAGCAGGAATCGCTCGTCGTTGGGTGAGCGACGTCGAGATTTAGTTTCGGGAACAGAAGGCGCCGGAGTCAGAGCGAATAATCGATTTTATACTTCCTGTTCTGCTAACCCAATGCTTCCGTACAATGAGTGGCTGTGTATTGACTCTCTTCATGACGGAGGCTCCTCAATCTCCACGCCTGCGTGACCGAAGTGGCCCCTCGCGCTCTCCTCCCGTGCACCAATCACATCATCGCATCACTCTAGATAAGACTAGAAATCTACTGAGATGCAATGTTCGTTCTCGTGCCAGTGACGCCTGATAAAGGCCTTCAGCTCGGCGAAGAACTCCTCAAACACTATGTTGTCTGTGCTTCCAGAGAAGATTTAATAATGTAGGACACCTTTTTGCGTATACGGCGGGAGTATTTGGTATCTTTGGGCGTGATGGAAGGGATGTATCTGAGTCGGCGTGACACCTTTTGGGGCCCATCCACAGCACCTCCTGCCAACGCGTCTGTCGCGTCCAGACTCATCGGTGTAGACAACCTGATACGACTTGAAGAAGGAAAGCTTGTAGAGATAGTAGTCTCGCAGATCAGCGTTTCGCCCGAACGCTACGGGTCGTGTGGCCTTCCTGAACCACCGCACTGCCTTTAGCGACCTGCTGATGTTGGACACCGAAATGGTAGTCTTTAACCCCTTCTCGAGAAATTCCCCGATCTCATCTCGATAAATATTGGCCTCACAGCGAGTTCGTCTAGCAATACGGTTAACATAGGGGACTTAATATCCCGCGGCGGCCGGCTCTAATAGCGGGGGCCTTGGTCGATCCGTAGCATCGTATGTTCGTTCGTATTCATCCGACCGAACTTGCTCTGAAGTTGGTGGTGCGGGCTATGCCGGCATTGTTGTACCCGGCTAGGATCATGTCATGGATCATCGCGTGCTGAAAAGCAGCAAGATTCGGAGCCATAACGACGTTGTTAGTGGTGATGGAGTCAGTTTCCGGCCGCACCGACCGAGAGGACGGACGGCGGCGGGGTGGGGCTGACGGGGCGCAGGCAACATCGGCCGCGTCATAAAGGGTCTTTGGGCTCATTCCTCCGGTTTTGTGACCAGCGATGTTAGTAGCACGACGCGAACAGCATGATTGATTCATTGACGAAAAGGAGGAATGTATAGATAAAGACACGTATTTGTATTGTTCGTCTCTGGAATAATCGTAGAACAGATTATTTTTGTGTCCCCGAGTCCGGCAATTGCATTACGCCCAGAATCGAACGTGTTGCAGTCATGGATAGCCATGGAAAGTTATGGAAGAGCTAATTACCAAAGGTCCTGTTCCTACCCAGAGGCGCCCGACTGTAAGCTATCATCGGGGTACGGCGACACGATTTGACGATGCAATCGTTGCTGTGTAATGCACAGTCAGCAATGTCTATGCGCAAAGATGGGACAACAGATTTCGATCGTTACTGTATACTCTGGTATACAGTATCTTGCACAATTGCGGCTCGATTTCGCCTGGCCGATTGCCCCAAGCCCGAATACGAACCACTCGGACAGTATCCTCGGATTCAACCTGACAAATGCTGACACAGTCAGCAGTTGATCATGACATTCTCAGAATTCGAACCTGACAAATGCTGACACAGCCAGCAGTTACACGGCCTGTTAGGTGACAGTCGCAATACAAACACCTCGAGACAACAAAGTAGAGGGGAGTCATCAACTAAGCAGCTGATCAGTTTGTATTACGTAGGTATGCTAAGGATGCTGTAAAGGTCTGTGTTCACCTCACTATATCATATGCGTGAGTTTTACCAGCTTGCGCAGAATATCCTGATTGGTATAATTTACGGAATTTCTCTTGCATCCTATATTCACAAAGAAAATACCCCAAGTATAATCTACAACATGTTGTGGTCAATTGTGTGTCTGCTATCGGTGATGACGTACATTGGCTTTGTTGCCATCTATCGACTATTTTTTAGTCCGCTTGCCCGCTTTCCAGGGCCGAAGCTAGCTGCCCTCACTTTCGCCTACGAGTTCTATTATGATTTCTTCAAAGATGGCGGTGGACGGTACTGGGCTAAGATTAATGACATGCATGACACCTTAGGCAAGTGATAGGATGCCGGGGGTTGAGGCTTTAGGAAGCGCAGTTACTAACTATCCTTGCACCAGGGCCAATTGTGCGTATCAATCCTTGGGAATTGCATATTCGCGATTCAGAATTCACCGAGCCGTACAAAATTTCACGGAAGTCGTCCAGGCCATGGTGGTATTACCGATCTAATGGCCCACCTGACAGCGTTTTACAAGCCGGGTAAAGTAACTTGGGAACCGGCGGGCACCTGCCCACCGGCGCCATCATATTTTTCTTTGCTAATAGCCGTTTTGTAGCCCTCATGAGCTTCATAGAATCCGTCGCGAAGCTATCCTGCCCGTCTTCGCCACTCCTCTTATCATGTCTCGTGAAAACCTGTATGAGGCGTTGGTACAGAAACTGCTGGCGAGATTCCGAGCAGTGAAGGGCACCGGTGACATTTTAACCCGCAAGTCAATCACCATCCCTACCGAGTCCCGAGGGCTGCTAACCCGTGATCTGGTTCTATAAACAGTGGGGAATGCCTTCCGATGCCTAGCCATCGACGTAACGTGTACCACGAACCTCGGATACGATTTCGGCTTCGTTGATGTTCAAGATTTTGAGGATGAAATGTTCAAAATCGCGAGGACTTTAGGACGCATGAACATGATCAGTCGTCATATTGGGCACTGGTTTTTTGAGGTGATGCGAGCACCAGCACGCTGGGTCAAACGTGTGGAGCCAGCCAGTCCTGGCATGGTGCGCGTTTTGCGTTTTAGGAATGTAAGTCCAGGCAATTCATTTTATTTTCCCGCCCCCCCTAAAATACATCTATATATTAATATGAAATGTGGTGCCTATGGATAGTTGATCGATCAGGCCGTCACAGAACAGTACCTTGTTGCAACGGCGCCCACAACCACGCGCGAAAAGCCTGCTGAAGCAGGCAATGACGATGGCTTCATATCCACTGTTCAGCATATACTGGATTCAAACCTTCCAGCTCATGAGAAAAAGTTAACTCGTGTGGTCAATGAAGTTTGGCTATGCATCAACGCGGGCATCGACACAACTGGCCAAGCCATTGCATTTGCGACATTTATGCTACTAAATCACCCCGAAAAGCTCGCGCGACTAAGAGACGAACTTGGTGAATGCGAAATGAAACTAGGGAAACTTCCTAGTTACCTAGAGCTACGAGAACTCACATACTTGCACGCAGTCATACAGGAAGCATTTCGGCTTAATCACCCCATTGCTGGCCGGTTGCCCAGGGCGGACCCTGATAATGAGATGAAGTATGGAGATATAGTGATCCCTAAGGGCGTCACAGTCTCCATTTCAACGTACGATATCTATCTCGACCCCAACAAATTTCCCGATCCGCACACATTCGTGCCAGAACGGTGGCTCGATCAGAACGAACGAAAGCGCCTGCGCAAGTACATCCGTAATTATGGACGCGGGACACGCAGTTGCTTGGGAATGGAAGTGGCAAATATGGTACTTTACTTGACCCTAGGGCGCTTGTTCTCTCCCTCCGTTGGCTTTAACCTATCATTGAATGATACGCTATATGAGCGTGATGTTGCCTTCAATGCTGACTTTTTTGGGGCATTTCCAAAGAGGGGCACAAACCATATTAAGGCAATAGTGGTCTGAAGCCATTGAACGTGAAACGGTTTATTTAGGCCAACAGAGAGGTCTTGTTTCCCCAGGCGGTGTTCCCTTACTATAGAGCATAAAACAAGTCTTTATCTAGTCTCTTTAAATTAGCTAAATCTTAGTCCTAGCATTAAAAAGAAAATAGTGATTATATATAATTCTGCTATATAGATCCCCCGAGAGGGATACCTAAGAATGTTAATCCGCGGTATCTTATTTATGGTATCCGATCCCTACTAACGTACATGATAAGCAAGTGGATCAGACAAGCAAGTGGATCAAAAATCCCTCATCATACATCCTCACTATTTAATAAATTAATTCTCAACCACCCAGAATGCCGCAGCTAAATTACGAAGCTAGAATTCTTCTTGCACTTCATGCCTATCAAAATAACCCTAAGTTAGGTCTTAAACGCGCTGCAAAGACCTATAAAGTCGGTTATGGTACACTCTGGCGCCGGCAAAAGGGCATCCAGTCTCGACGCGATACTATCCAGAAATCGCGTAGGCTATCCGATCTAGAGGAGCAAGCTATTATTCGGTTTATCCCCGACCTAGATTCGCGAGGATTCCCCCCCCGGCTACGTGGTGTCAAAGAAATGGCTGATCAATTGCTTGCCGACCGCGGCGCGCTACCCGTCGGCAAGCGCTAGGCTCATAACTTCGTCACGCGACACGATGAGCTTAAGACGCGTTTCTTTCGTAAATATGACTACTAGAGAGCCAAATGCGAAGATCCAACCATTATCCGCGATTGGTTTCGTCTTGTGGCGAATATAATCGCGAAGTATGGCATCTGATTAGATGATCTCTATAACTTTGACGAGACTGGCTTTCTTATGGGCATGATTACAAGCGGAATGGTTGTCACAGGTGCAGAAAGGCGTTCAAAGCCGAAATTAGTGCAGCCTGGAAACCGGGAATGGATTACGGTCATTTAAGCGATCAATGCGGAAGGCCAGGCGATCTAGCCGTTTATCATCGGTGCGGGCCAATATCATCTCGCTAACTAGTACCGAGAAAGCAACCTCCCGGGCGATTGGGCTATTACAACGACCCAAAATGGCTGGACCGATAATGAGACCGGTCGAGAGTGGCTGAAGCACTTTGACCGATGCACAGCTAAGCGATCAAATAGTCGCTATCGTCTCTTGATCCTCGATGGCCATGAAAGTCACCACTCTATCGACTTCGAGAGATATTGCGAGGAAAAGAAGATCATCCGGCTTTGTATGCCACCTCATTCCTCCCATCTACTCCAGCCCCTTGACGTCGGGTGCTTTAGCGTGCTAAAGCAAGCTTATGGTCGAGAAATAGAGCGATTGATCAGATGCTCTATTACCCACGTTTCAAAGACCGAGTTCTTTCCGGCCTTCTACGCCGCACATAAGGCCACTATGACAGAAAGGAATATCAAGGGGGCTTTTAAAGGCGCCGGCCTTATTCCTCTTGACCCAGAAAGTGTGGTCTCAAAGCTTGATGTGCAGCTACGGACTCCAACGCCCGCCGAGGAGGGGGCTGAACCCTTGACCCCTTGGGTCTCAAAGACCCCAAAGACTGTGCTTGAGGCCCAATCTCAGTCTGAATACCTTGAAAGACAGATTAGAAGGCACCAAAGCAGCTCTCCAGAGTCAATCCTCGAAGCATTAAAGTCCCTTGCGAAGGGGACAAAGGCAGTTATGCATGAGATGGCCTTAGTAAGGGCCGAGGTCCAAGACCTTCGACAGGCGAATGAGATACTAAGCTGGCGCCAGAGGGCAAAAAGGACTAGATTGCAGAAAAGATGAGCGATGACAGTAGAGGAGGGAAGGCAAGCAATTGATCAGATGGATGTTAATGCGCAGGTAGTGGCTGAATCGTCGCGGAGTGGTGGTCAAGGAAGGTCGGTCGGACCGGGCGTTCGGCGTTGTGGTGTCTGCGGCAAGCCCGGGCATAATGCAAGGACCTGTCAGGTAGTGATTGAGATATCTGGGGAAGAGTATAGTGAGTAGTTTTAATTGATTAAATGGTTTGTGGTGGTTTTATGATGATTTCTATCTTTAGAGGTGGTAGAAAGTGGTGCATATACTTGTCTGGTGCATAAGCTTATTATGTACGTTATTATATATAGCTAAGTTATATTAATAGCTAAAGTAGCTAGTATATAAGAAAGTGCTAACGAGCGTGTGCTATATATACTTAATCTTAATTGATGGGATCGTTCCCGGGTGGGTCCGATCCCGTGGTGATGCGTTTTCTGGTCAGCGCATGACAGATCTGGATAACGCCCTACACGGTATTCAAGGCGCCTGCATCCAATCAAACTTTGGAAAAGCGTCCGCCAGCACTTCCGGCATCTGGTTGTTCACCATAATAATGCTTTCCTCGTCGTTGTTGCCTTTAGTAATGAAGCCAATGCTGTGGTAGAAGGTCATGGATACAATATGTTTGTCGAAATAAGTCGGCTCGTATCCAGGAAGCTCAAACTCCTTATAATTCAGCCCGTCAAGAAGACTCTTGAAAAATCCCATCGAAGTGGAAGTCGCCGTCAAGTCAGTGCTCGACCCACCAGTAACTTTCCAATAGGATGTTTTCAAGTCTTCCACGGCATAAACGCCACCGGTTTTCAAGAGTGGAAATAGAATCTTGAACGAGGCGATGACGTGGTCGCAGCGGTGGCTTCCATCGTCGACGATGATATCGAACCCCCCACATTCATCGTGAATTCTTTGAAGGAGAGTTGCATCGTCCTGGCTTCCCTGGTAGATTCGAATTCTGTCCTCCTGCATCGATGTCTTATCGTAATAGTCGAGGCCCACAATCTGCGCCTTGGGGAAGTACTCTTTCCACATTCGCAGCGATTCTCCCCCAGCCTTCGGGTCGTCAAACCCGCCCACACCAATCTCAAGAACGTTGATTTCACGGTGTCGGAAGGGACTAAAGTGGAAGTCGTAGTGTGGTGCGTAGAGATGACCAGCAAGCTCCATGGTGGTGCCTTGGCGAGTAATCAACGCCTTTTCCGGTCTGTATTTGTCACAGCGATACTTGATGGCGAGTTCAGTAAGCGGTAGACTCATTGTGAAGGCTTTGAATATTGGCAACTGTATCTAAGTGCACAAGGTTGAGTGGTCAATGAAGATGTGGGAAGGACGACTTAATTAGCTGTTGTTAGCTATGATCAGGAAGCTTTATTATATTTCTCTGTCAATTGGCTATTATTAGTTTCTATTGCAACCCTATTTTATTCTCAAGCAAGCTTTGTGTTAATCAAATAGGTACCTGTGGCTATGACGTTAGATTTGTAATAAGTTGTAGTCAGCACTTATTGAGGTTAAAGCCTGGCTTTGTCATAAAGGGCATGTGTCAAATGTGAATTTTATGCTGACTACGAGCTACAGTCAGCATTGATCAATTATTAGCCACGCGCCGAATAGGGAAAGTCCATAGTAAGCAAACTTCTAGAAGAAATTTAGATAGTCAATTAATTATGCGAACTGAGTATTACATAGATACCATGTAAGGCCCTTTTATTATAAATAGGCAACAAACCAAAGGAAAAAAAATCAAAAAGAGCATTTTCATATCTTTCAGTCTATTTGCCCAAACCCCGGCCAATCATATCGCAGCCCGTTTATCATGAGCTCCCACGAATCTCTTCCAACTACTCAGACAGCACTCAAGGTGACCCGGTCTGAGCATCTCGAAGTATCCAAAGATGTTGCATTACCCTCTCTGGGTCGGTCGGAGATGCTTGTGCGGGTGGCATGCGTCTCGATTAACCAAGTGGACACTAAGTCAGCTGACTTATCACCCATGCTCGGCGCAACCGGCGGCACTGATTTTTCTGGTGTTTTGGTTGCTTTGGGTAGTGACGTTGATGGGGACCAATGGCATATTGGCGATCGTGTTATGGGCGGAATCTTTGGCAACAATCCTCTCCGACCCGACAATGGCGCGTTTGCTGAGTATGTGGTAATCCCTACTCGCCTAGCCTGGCACATTCCTCCCAATATGGACTTTGCTACTGCTGCGTCACTACCAGCTGCTATAGCAACTGTTGGGTTATCCTTGTTCCAGTATATGCAGATTCCGATGCCAAAAGCGACAGGGCCTCTTCAGCTCGAACGGGGGAAGGGGTCAAGCCCAACATACATATTGGTCTACGGAGGCGGGACAGCAACTGGTGCCATGGCGCTCCAAGTTCTCAAGCTACTAGGCTTTACACCCATTGCGACATGCTCTGCAACCTCTGAAGCTCGGTCTATCGAATTAGGTGCCGTTGCTACCTTCGACTATCATTCGTCTGAATGCGGTGCTGAGATACTGAACTATACGGCTGGAACACTGGGTCTAGCGCTGGATTGTATCTCCAACTCAGAGTCCATGGCCATATGCTATAAGGCTTTCGGCCCCGCCGGCGGCCAATATGTGGCCCTGGACCCTTTCCCCTTGCGCGGGCATACACGCCGCAGCATCAAGCCTGACTGGGTCTGCTGTTATACGCAATTCGGCCATGACATAGCATGGGCCCCGCCGTTTGACCTCGAGGCACGCTTCGACGACCGCGTCTGCGCTGAGGCTTGGTATATGCTCGCTCAGCGCCTGCTTGATGGTGGTTTGATTGTGCCGCAGCCTTTGGAGGTGCGCCGTGGTGGACTGGCGGCTGTTAGTGAGGGCATGTATCAAGTACGGAGGGGTTTAATCAAGGGCAAAAAGTTAGTGTATCCTATTGCTGAGCTGGCGACTAAGGCTAGTTGAGTACAATAACGTCACCATTAGGGGAAAACCCGACTATGCCTAGAGGCAGGAAGTTAGTAAAAACCATTTACCGGGCTTCAAATCTACTTAATGAGATCTTGTAATATCGGGAAAGCTATTTTTACCTTTACTTCTATTCTTGTTGTGGCATTATTGCACTTCTAAGTTGCCAACCTCGTCGTCGCTCTGCCGTCTGGTGACCAATCAGAATTTAGCGGACAAAATGTGGCCGTTTTCGGAAGAGTGGGGCTAGGATTCAGCCAATCACGAATTTTGCGGACAAAATCCATCCATTTTCGGAAGCATGGAGCGGCTAATCTATATATAGCCTAGTGCATTACTGCAGGAAGCTAAGCAGAAAGGGAGAGAGGCTCATTGATCGCCCGTCAAGGTTTCTTAACTGCTTTATCTCCTGAGTGCGTGCGGACCTCCGCAAAGTCACTTGCCCCACTTATCTCGGTCACCTCGGAAGTACGTGAGGGGTACGAAAAGTTTAATGCAACAAGAAATTGATGCCATTTCACACCCTAAACACCATTAAATTATTTTGATCTCATCAATGAGCTCCCCTCCAATTCTAGACGAGATACAGGTCATCACCCCCTATGATGACACGAGCTTTCTCGATGAACGGCACAGCCATCGCATTTGGCCCAATGATTCAACCCGGGCCGCGGTTTTTCCGGCCGAAGAGGACCAAGGCACGAGCTTCGAGCCCTTCCAAGTGGAAACACGTAAATTTCATATCAACACCCTGCCTCCAACGCCTCTGAAGCTATTCCAACTTTTCCTCCCTATATCCCTCGTTGAAAAATGGGTCGTCTATACGAGAAGCTGGGTCTCGTGGCTGAAATTGAACGGCTGGATCGATAGCTGGAAAACCGAAATGAAGCGAACCTCAAAACTCCACAAATGGGAAGGTCCAACGGCTTCAGAGGTGATGACGATGATTGCAGTGCTTATTTATATGGGAGTGCATAAGGAAAAGAAGATACGAAGCTATTGGGAGAGCCCCAAGCCCGGTATTCAACGCGCTGAGCACTCATTTGTTAAGTTCATCTCATACGATAACTTTCAGCTTATCCACAGGCACCTTCGCCCCTTTGACCACACCTAAGTTGACGAGACTGCACCACTTCCGAAAGTATTCCAAGGCGTTGAAGAGTGGTCTGAGCATATACAAGCCGTATCCATGCAGCTGTTCCGGCCTAGGTCCCACCTAGCTATCGATGAGTGCATAATCCGCTATACGGGCAGAAGCGACGCTATCACGACTATCAAAAGCAAGCCCGACCCTGTGGGCTTCAAGATTTGGGTCATAGCCCAGCTGGGCTTCTTTATTCACTGGCTATGGCATATCAAAGATGCAGAACATGGCGCCGTTGGCGTTGAAATTTCAACGCAGATATTATCATCACAACCCTCACAACCCTCACAACCCTCACAAGCCCGGTCTAGGAAAAGAAGGAAGGTCTCAGCCAAGGCCGCAGAGGAAGCCCCTGATATAGAAGACGATGGTGAAGCAGTGAATTCGACCCAAGCCGTCGTTATTGGCCTTACAAAAACACTGCCAAAATCGACATATCACGTCTTCGTCGATAACCTCTTCTCGTCCCCGCCTCTCTTCCGCAACCTCCGCAAGCAGGGCTACGGGGCCACTGGCACAGCTCGTGCGAATAGTGGCATCCACGAGGAATTAGTCAGGGATAAGAACGATGACGGCAAGGTCAAAAAAATGTACGAATTTAATGCCGTCAAGGCGATACCAACCCCTGACAACCAGGTATTTACTTCAGATACTTTTAGCTGAGAATCCCCTACTAATTCGCCTTCGTGCTGTAACCACAGGTTAACCAAATCGCTTGGAAGGACACTAAGCTTGTGTTATTCTTATCTACCGTGTTTACCGGCGCCGACGATGAGCGTGTTATCCGACAGAGGAAGAAGCCGTCATCCAAGAAGTCAGAGGCCAAGCCGATACGCCGTTTTTTTAGGAACGAAGCTATCAAAATGATCAACATACCGACAGTGGCTGCTGCTTACAACGACGAGATGAACCATGTTGACCGTGGTGATCAGCTGAGGTCATATTATAAGTATGATCATGCCCTCCGCCGGGGCCCATGGCAGGCACTAGCCTGGACCTTCCTCCTTGATGTGGCCCTTATTAACAGCTATGTTGCTCAACTTCACGGGCAGCCAAAGTGGAAGAGATACACGAATCACAGGCAGTGGCGAGAGTGCATTTATAACGAATTATTCAACGCCTACGGCCATGATAGTCAGGCAAGGCAGCTTTACCGAGCAGGAGACGAGCGTGATCTACAGGATGCCGAATTACAGCGTAAACACGTGGACCGGGAGATCAATTTTATCAACCGTCATGCCAAATCAGACTGCCTAGCCTGTCAAGGGTGTCGGCAGGGGCAGCTGAGAACAAACGCCTCGGAATGGAGCCCTCTTACGGAGGTCAGCGGCAATCAGGAAAAAACGGAGAGGAAGCGGCCTAAGGTGCGTAGTCAGACCACCTTCGGATGCCGTATCTGTGATGTTACGATATGTCAAAGCAAATATTGCTGGGACTTCTATCACCACCTAATTTAGCATGGGAATTTTGTACCTTTTATTTCGCACATTTTAATTGGCCATACCCCCTCATCGTTACCACAGTGGAGGTCCGCACGCACTCAGGAGATAGGGTTAATCCAGGCTTCGGAGACGTCATGCTTTTCAAGCACAGTTAGAGTGGGGGGGGGGATCCTGTGACAAGAACGTCAGGGGCTGAGATGGGCGGAAATCCAGGCGGACAAACTTTTCTCTCAATCTGTACTGTTCTTGTAGATCATTGTAGGTATCTTGATCACTTTCACGTCCCGTCCGAAGTAGGTACTTTCCCGAGAGTGCGTAGGCTTGCCAGCCTCGCTGTCTAATTATTGTGTCCGCCAAACAATCGTTGTCTGATAAGCATGCCCAAACTCGACGTGCGGCGCATTTCTGGAAGCGAAATGGGGTGTAAAAATCTAAGGGCTGTGGTTGGAGCAGAAGTGGGTGCGGCGCATTTCAACTCTGCATGCTTGAGTGGGTGCCCAAGCCTCACTCACGCCGTATGATATAGGAAATGCGCTGTTCTTCCACTGTGCATGCTTTAGTAGGCAAAGTCTTCGCCGAATAGTTGTTAAGGCTAGTGGCTGGTTCGTCCTGGATCACGGATAATTTCTCTATGCATGTAGGTAAGCCATCGCCCCAGATTGTGAACAATAAGTCCAGTCCCCCTCGCGTCACACATAGCTAAGAGCTGGTGATCTCGTAATAAGCGCACTTATTTTCAATGCAGTAGCTCAGAGTGGTGAAATTTTGGATGTTGGCTCGTGAGCATATCACTTGTATCGAGCTATTTTCTTCGTGCTCGGTCGACTTGTGATAATGTGGTATCGCTGATAGATTGTCATGGCCTGGGCGTCAAAAGACTTGTAACATAGAAAGCGGGTGGTGAATGACCTTTTCTCCTCGCTGCGCGCACTGGGCCCTCGAATGAATTACTGTCGACAAGCGCAGGGAGGGATGAAAGGGGAAAGAGAGAGGAGGACACCCCAGCACCTGGTCCATGACCTGTCCAGCATCTAGGCTGTGACTCGGAACTTCTCCCCGGTAACCGGGACCCACAACTCTCTTCGTAAGCGCTTGAACAAACCCACCCACACCACAGCTTTGAGAAGGTAGGTGTGGGGGTAACCTTATGAATTCTCGTCAGTCGTCGCTTCGAGCACACCTGAGGGGCCCCCCTTTTCAGGGATTTGTGCTGTGATGGAATAGTCATACCTCATTATGGAGTGGGAACTGATGTCATCCGGGGTTAAATAATGTTTCAGGTAGTTCTGGGTTAGGTCTCTCGTATCCGTTGGTTCCAGCAGTCTTTGAAGCTAGATACGGCAGTGTATGGCTGACCTAACGCGCACGAATTGGTGACGCCGCTAGCGTACCGTTGTGTTGGGATTGGTGTGGTAGCGGCTGTCCAGTAACATCAGCAGCTTATATGGGCCTCGGTCAAGTTTTGCAAAGGTTCCGCATTTTAAACCACTCCGTGATAATCGGCAGATTGCATCGGGCCTACTATCCCGATCTGTAGCTAGCTGTGCGGGTTCCTTCCTGATCCGCCAATGCTCCGGATCACGTTCCCCTCCACCCCAGAATCATCAAGCCAAGCCAACAATGGCTCGTCGGGCTGCCTCACTTGCCAAGCCGAGAGCGTCGGGAGTGGGCAAAGTGCAATTCTGGTACCGCAGAACCTTCGCCCGGCTTAGCAAGGTTCAGGGCACCAACTGTCGAGTAAAACAAACGGAACAATTCTAGTCTCTCGTACAAGCGGGCGAGTGCGCCATGGCCAAAGATGAAGCACAGGCGCCGACGTGACGAGAGCGGAGACATAGTTTCCTTTCGTCCGACTCAACGATTACGTGCGATGATATTGTCACTGCTACGTTCCGTTGGTCCCCCCCTGCTCGTCGGTTGGCGAAGACGACATCGTTGGTGATTGGCGGGTCTGTGTGTGATTTCTCATGCGACAGGCAGCCAGTAACAACATTCCCTGTTGACCAGCTAAAGAGTGTGAAATTGACTTTCGCGCCCACTGAACGGAGTCACCATGAGATTTCGAAAATACTTAATCAATAGCTTTTGGTTGAGTAGATAAGAAAAGCGCCCCAGCAGCCAGGCTCAAAAGTCTCCCATTCCAGGCCAAAATCTTCTTCTGTTCACTTTACCTCTCCCAGTTTTCATGATGTGTTACTTCGACCAGGTTGTCTGGGCATGCGGCAATTGGAAGTGGGGCAGGTTTCGTCAGCAATGCAACAAAGAGTACCGCATTGGAGAGACCTGCGGATTGAAGCTCGTGTATGAGCGGCAGGACGAAGCAAAAAAATGCAAAGTATGCGATCAAGTAACGAAGAAGGAGAATCGGATTGCAAAGACAACCGAAAGAATGGCTCGGCTTCGTGAATGGCAGCATTTGGCCAGCCTTGAAAGATGTGAGGAAGAGGTGGCTTCCCTGAAGGATGCAATTTTGAGACTGCGCAAGCAACACAGCACAGACATGTGTGGAGGAGCCGCCTTCCGCTTCGAGTCCGGAAGTCCATTCGAGCCCCACGCCAGCATTGGCGGTCCGTTCTCTTGCCCGCCTATTCCCGTCAGCCTTACTGAAAGGCAAGATGACCTACTATCAACTATGCTCTTCGAAATCTACGCAACCATGCGTCAGACGCGGCCTAAAGACAACAACACCAACAACAAACATCTATCACGTCTTTCAAAGAACTCAGCGGGAGTCCAAAAGCACGGGAAAATTTTGGCCTAAAGGTCCTTGTCAGTCAATGGTTAGCTCAACTCACGGCACAGCCGTTGGTAATGGCATTTTCCCCAGTCCATGGAGAGGAGGAGAGCGAAGAACTGTAACGGACCCAGGGTTAAGGCTGGAGAGGCCGATAGTGTGTCTTGTTTAGCGAATACGGCACTGTTATAGTTTTAATTAGTGTTGTTTGTATTGCGTAGCTGTGCTGGGTGAAGATGTTTTCTTTTTTTGAACTTGATTATATTGTTATTATTGATATAAGAGCTCTTCCCAAGTTTATATCTCTGAATGATTCCATCTAGGACTTTGAACTCTAAATCTAGGACTTTCAGACTACTAGTCTGAATCCTGAAAGGAAGGGGGATCCTCGGATTTCCAACAATTAGTGGCAAGAAATGTACCTTACATCGCTCGCGATCTATATGGCCTTTGGATTGCTGCTCAGTTGTGCTTCAACAAGTATCAAGTTAGTGTTTGATTAGATTGGGGTGGTAGGATGATGGCTTAGCTAAGATCGCAGGCAACAATAGTCAATCATTAACCAACCTTTGTCCAACAGCCAAACCGTTGCATAGGAGGACAATGCATTCGTCCCTGCATTGCCGGTGGCAGCGAACGCATTGCGACCTTCAGGTGAAGCGCCAGGCCTTCTGCCCGTCTGCAGGGGCCACACTAACATTTATCAGCAAAGGAACGGAGATGACAGCTCTTGTTATGGTAATCCGCTTCTTTGGGTGAAGACAGAGCCTGCGGCTATGGCTCCGACTCTAGCGTCAACTCGCTGATGTATTTGAATGGCGACGATGCCAAGGCCATCTAAGGCTCCAAGCGATCGGTTTCGTGCCCCAATTGCCTAGATGAGCCGTGACCATCTACGCAGACATAGCTCGGACGCAACCAACGATCCAACCGAGCAACGTCAGGACGCTATCATCAATGCGCACAACACCATCCTCGTTCACCGACAGCTTGTACTGTACCATCCATATCTCTAGAGGGAGAGGTGAGGACGGTAGCAAGGCACAGGTTGGGGGAGTCTGATAGGCAATTGAGGAGGAGATGAGGATCAGGGAAGGCCGATCGACTGGAAGGTGCTCAGTAGTAGTCAAAGACGCCAGGAACACAGACCCTGTGAGGAGTAACATCGATTCGATGGGAGATCCTACTGCGTTCGTTGACAACTGCTTTTGTTAGGTAATGGGAATCCGTGATTCCAAGAATATAACAACCATGTCGCCAGACAGCAGTCCAAGCGGTCTCATGCCGGCATAGCCTACCTCAGATTCACTGCGACTTCGCCCCTAGCCATCGCGACTCTAGGAGCAAAGTCGTGAAAAAACACATAGTAACAGAAAAGACGCTAATGAAATCAGGGAGCAGAGACCACAAGATTTCCGCAGAGAAAATAGTCAAAAGTAGTATGCATCAAAGGTAAGATTGTAACCATATCGTATAACTATATATTTCTACAACCTTAGAATCCCCTTATACGTTATATATATATTTTCTCGGAATGCTAAACCAACAACAGACCACACTATCCAGCATATCATCGGCACAGACGGCGCATCGTATGGAGCCTGTTAACTGTCAGCGGGATGACCAGGCGCGGCTTGGAATCAGTGGCCGCAAGACAAGCCTGTGACCAGGATGGCTATGTTAGGGCCATGGGCGTGCGTGGTCACGGTCAGATGGAGGGCGTTACTGCATCCCCCATCGAGCCGAGCCTAGGTAGGAAGAAGAGGTGATAAAGGAAAAGAAAGGAAGAGAAGACAAGAGAGGGAGGGGACGCAGGTGCGTCTCAAGTCCGTCTCGTCTAGTAGCGAGGGCAGATCTTATCAAAGAAGACGCCTGATTTGGACAGCTTGACGAACTTGGTGAAGTCTTTTCCTATTGCGAGGTGTATTACTGCATTCGGTGAGGGTACCGGTCTCATTCGATGACGCGGCAGCACCTTTCTGCAATAGAAGATGTGATCCGGTGATTGCGTCGGTCGCACGAGCAGACCAGCCGTGCTTCACTGTGGTTGAATCTCTCATAATATGCGGCGAAGTCCCCATGAAGGGATCTCGCTGCGAGTAGATGGTGCAAGACTGCGCGCGGAAGCGAAAGCTCCGGCGGGCAGGCTATGATCGCCTTAAGATTGAATCTCTTATGCTGCTCTGGGGAGGTGATAGACCACCATGTCTCGAATGCTTCTTTGGTTTCTGCCTCGCGATTCTTCTCAGGTACGCCAGCGTTGGTCGAGCGCCTTCGGGCTCGGGCAGTGAGGATGCTGCTTTTGCCAGTTTATCGGCTCGTTCGTTGCCGAGAATGTTGGTGTGGCCGGGAACCCAACGCACCTTGGTAGCGCCATGGGATGCTGCTAAGGCTTGGAACTCGAGGAAACTTCTTGGGAGGAGTCTAACGGTGTGCCCCGCAGGCACGTGGCCGCAGCCAGGTTGTCTAAGCAGATTATGATCTCTTGTACTGGTGATTCTTGGAGATTCAAAGCTGCCTTCAAGCCCTCTAATGCTCCTGTGGCCTCGGCATCAAAGACCTCTGCCGGCCTGATCCGTCAAGGATCGAAAGTCTGTTCTAGTGGACAATGAAGCCGTAGCCGGCTACTCCCTCTTTTTTTGACCGTAAAGCCTAAATGCCGTAAGTAACGTCACGCCCCCTAAGACCGTGTGCACCCCACGACCGCCACGTCCGCGGGGCCTCACTTTCAATCTCTCCACCAAGTGTAATTCCATGATTTCTCAATGAAAATAAATACAATTTTAATTATGAAAGCTGGAATACATCCTCCATTTCCTCTCCATTATACTGCGCAATTTCCATCGCATCATTAATAATATTGGGTGCGTGAGAGCGCTCATAAGCCTCGGCGGCATCTTCGGCATGAGCGCTCGCGTACGCAATTTCCTCAATCCGAGCAAATCGCTCGTTGGGATCCTTCTCAACAGTCTTCCGGCCTGTATGCCTCTGCGACGATAGCTTCAGTCGTAGGCGCTCGTTTTCCTTCCTTAGAAGAACGTTCTGGCTGATAAACTGGTCTGTCATCTTGAGCACCTTCAGCTCGGTCATACGGGAACTGCGACCATCGCGATTTTGGTCACTTCTGCCCCGTTTTAGTAGGGAAGATACTTCTCGCGCGTTCCTTGGTGTTTGCCAAAGGTCGTCTGATAGTTGGTTTTCTTGCGGGGGCGTTTTTGGAGGAGGAAATTCTGGGACTAGACGGTCAGCCTTGATGAGCTCCGGCAACACCCTGTCAACATTACAGGGAATAATGCCAGCGCCATGAAAACCGGCTCGGATGTTCTTTGATATAAAAGCTTTATCCGATGCTATTTTATATGCTTGTATGAAGCGTTTTTTTTTTTTTTTTTGATAGGAGACCGGGCTTCGAGGTCCGCAAATTTTGCTGTCTCTTGGCGAAAGTATGTCTTCAGTGGACTAAAAATGCCCACATCGAGAGGTTGAGTGAGATGTGAAGAGTGAGGGGGTAAGTAAATAAGCTGGACTTTGCTCAGCCAAGCCAGGAACATGAAAGGGATAGTAACATGGGAGCTGTGGCCGTCTAGGATAAGAATCCTCCACCGGCCGTTTCCTGGATCGGTCTCGGGCAAGAAGACATCAATAAACCAGCTCTCAAAGATCCGAGTATTTGACCAACCAGTCTCCGTACAGTCGTAATGCCAGTCAGGGATATCATCCTTATTAAACCACTGTCCCTGAAGCGTTTTCCCTGTGAAGACGACCACCGGCGTGAGCCGCCTTCCTGCCGCACTGGCGGACTCCAAAATCGATACCCAGGTATGAGAATCACTCTCTTCTACATAAGAATATCTTGGTACGGTCTTGAAAGAGAGATACAGACACGTTAATATATAGGAAACACTTGTAGTTAATTCCGAGTCACCTATCGAGATACTGAACTACGCAAAGTTCAAATAAGTATCTCGGTCTGAGATTGAAACCTGCCAATCCATTAAGCCATGAACGTAACATTCCCCACGAAGTATGTGCTTTTCCAGCTCTGTATGGACAACAAATGGTGTCCTCAACCCATGGATCAAGTATATCGACGCACCAGGCGAAACATGAGTCGAGCCTAATCCTAGCCGTCCGCCTTTCGTGACGAACAAAGTCCTATTCCGGCATACCTCTTCGGCGAGGTATCCAAAACGCGAAGAGCCGTCAGAAATATCATAGGAGTCCTCGGTACTGTTGGGTACCGTATCGTCCAAGTTCCTTTTTTCCCAGTGGCTATATATGCGGAACACTTCCTCGGGTTGAACGTTCAACGCTCCACGATCTGTGGGTGTCACTCTCGCCTCCATGACAAGCGTCGAGGCAAACATGGACTCAAAGCCATCGTCCTCTATGCTGTCCCTTGCCAAATTGAACCAGATCCCAAAGATATCATGTTCGCTGATCTGAAGTCTCCTGCAGAGAGAGGCGTAGTAAGGAGGACCACACACGGCTATCTCATCTACCAATAGAGCACGAACCCGCAAGGTCTGGGAACTTTCATCGAGGTAGTAGTCGGTACTTGATACTGTCGCTGAAAATTGAGCCTGGATATTTTCTCCGGGATATGGCAAGAGTGCGAGAGGTCGCGACTGCACGCGCCAATCCGGCACCCACGAGGGTATGTCATCTGCAGGAGGACCGGGTGTCAGGATGGTCGTATCGTACGCTTTTGAGAGTGAATGCACTTCGACATCACCACAGCCGGCAAAGTGCAGGACGTCTAGGTTGTTGTGCTGTCGAATGTACCCATTCGCAAATCTCATGTAGAGTTCGGGACTTGTTGTGCTGTAGCTTGGTAGAAACCATCTGTGATCTGTGCTATTCCGGGAGACAAGCCCAAAGAGTGCATTCAGCCGATCATGGCTCTTCTTGCAACCCCAGGCGCTCAAGGTTTGAGCCAGGTGAGGAAACGAAAAGGGCTTTCCAGCCGTAACCTGTGCTCTTAGCTGGCCAAGTCGCATGGCGTGTCGAAATGGCTTCAAAAGCCAAGGCGCAGGTGGGTCGTGAATAATGGACGACAGCGCTTGCATTGCCGCGAAGAAGGTTGTCCCCCTGATAGTTGAGCCACCGCATCGGAATTCGAGCTCGGAGGCCAATGCAACTTCTTGGACTATCCACAGCCTGCTGAACCAAGGGCGGTTTGCCAATGCAGCCACTGCAGAAAATGGGACCATCGTCGGATCGAACATATTCGACAAATCCTTCAGGTATCCCGCTGTCCACAGGTTGTTGGCGGCTCTTTCCCAGTCTGAAGAAGCCTTTGGGTCGGGAGTGTTCGTAACCAAAATATGCAATAGGTCAAAGGCATACTCGCTATCCTTTTCATGAAGTCCAAGCCAGCATATCACTCGCTGGGCTTGTGTGAAAATCCTCGACATGAGCTTGACTTGCTGCTCTCGTTCCGCATCATTCTCCTGGTCAATACATATTTGATCTATCCAAATCGCCATAGTAGTGACATCAGATAGAAGATGGTCGAGGGCCTGGAATAAAGACTTCCTGATCCTAAACTGGCTGCTATTGACATGGAGGATTGGATCACTCGGTGATGGATCACCCCAGACATATGATAGCGCTGAATACTTCGGGGCTTCATCGAGCCTGGATTGGATGAGACGTCCTTGTATCGGGTCGTCGGGGCCGGACCGTGTGAGCTCAAGTAGTCGAATGCTGTCGAAGCTGCCAAGCTTCGCATGAAGGCGGGTTGAATCCATTGCTACGTCGCGATGCGGACCGCAAACTGAGTTGCTAAGTCAAGGTCACACGATAGGCACACGTGCGGGGCAGGATCGTTTTCGAATAGATAGATGCCCAAGGTGTTGTTGCTCACATGACGAAGGCAATGTGCAACTTGGACGGCTAAGTATATGGCCGTTTTGGGGATGCGAGTAGGCAGCAACCGGCTGACGCATTTTAGGCAATGCTGATCGAGAGAAAGGTACAGCATGGTACCGGATTTAGCCGACTCCAGCATTCATGGCCCAACAATGGCCCCGTTGTCGGCTTTCCTCTAAGCACAGACCTTGAATTCCTAGTCGTCGATGATTACATACTACAGTACTCAATGTAGTAATTGGGATGGGCCCCGTCCCTCTATTGACCGTCTCGGTAGACGCGTCGCGTGCAAGGGCTGGATTCGAAGTAACTTAATGAAATAAGACGAGATGTATGCACGGACGGCCCCGTGGCGTATCCGTACAGGGGCCAGTTTCAGTGTAATTGAACGAATTATCAGCACGACTGCGTACAGTAGTAACCCCGCTCAGTCAGATCCATACAAGTCTTCCACAACCATTGGGACAGAGTCGCCCTCTGATTGTTGGGTTAGTGTTTGCCAGAAGGACTCTGTATCCCATACCCAATTATTATCGCCGCCTAGCAAGGGAACCCTACCGTCCTTGTCTGTCATGGCACCTGAGACCGGCTTTACGGCAGCGCCAGCCGTGCCATTGTCCGCTACCAACGTTGATTCCAACTACCTGGGCTCTGCACACCAGAACGCGCGCCCATTCCTTTTACCAGGGCCCAATCATTCCGACTCGTTGCCAACTGCCCATTTAAGGCACCAACTGGAGGCTCTTCCCTCACAGTTCTATCCACATGTGCCCGGTTCCTCGGCCTTGGCATGTTTCATCCAAGCTCTACGCACGCAGGGAATTCATGATAATCCCGAATTCGTTGAGCGTGGAAGCGCAGTGTATGACCAGGTGTTCCGACATTCCTTCAGCCCCACATGTCCTTTTAAGTTCGGACACAACAACTGAGGTTTCTTTCAACATGCGATACTAAGAAAAGCTTATTGCAGGCTCGACCCTGGTCGAAGCGAATGAATCAGAGCATGCCCAAACCCTTGAAGAGGTTGCTCAGCATCTGCAGAACTTCCTTCCGCCCCTCTCAGCGGCCTTTGGCGATAGCGTCTCCTTCAACACCAACGACTATTTTCACCAGTGGCGAAGCTTTCTGTCAGATCAGCCAACCCGACCCCTATCTTTCCAAAAATCGCAAGTTCCGCTTTTGCGGTCAGGAGTTTCGATATCACGACACTGGGACATTGATAGCATTTGGATAGGGGCAACAGGTCTTCAGGCGATTCGACCGCTCACTGACTTTCGGCTTTCTTTTCTCCCATGTCCTACTCGCAACCTTTCTACCGACCAGGTGATTCGGCCTCATGGACTTCAATTAGCGAAGACAAGGCACATACTTCTTGGCACGTTCAACGCACGATGTGTTCGCTTCTCCGTCTTTCTCTTTTTCCCTCATGCTGCTCCAAGTCTGAGCACCTCGACAATCAAGAATGCCCTGAGCCTTGAACGGCAGAAAGACCTTTACGACCGAATCATCATTCCGGCAGCCTGCGAATCAATTCCGGGTCCGGCCTTGCAGGAGATGCCTCAAACATATGAAATCGCATATGCCAAATCTCGTTCATTCCAGGAGAAACCAGGCAATAAGCGATGGAGAGCAGAGGATGAGAGTCGATCTTTACACCTCCAATATGCGATTCCAACCCAATATCTGATGCCTTTCTGGCGGTCAATTCTTAAGCACGCTGACTCATTCTAAATCTTAAATCGGTCAAGGGAATCAGTTCCATACTTCAAAGATCCTCGATTGCTTTTCCAGTCCCATGATCTCAAAAATACCTTCGGTCGGGAAACTCTCCAAGAAACGCTGAGCCTTTTCCAAGAGACTGTACTTCAAGTTTTAGACCCTATGCATCTGGACATCCGCTCGTGCTGGCTGGATATTGGTTTCAGGGACCATGCCGCCTGTCCTGGTCCTCAAGCTTCCTCGGGATCAGAGCCCTTCACTCTCCTGTGGAAGAGCCGATGCCACCACCACCTTCACGAGAAGCTTTCTCAAGTCAATCCTAGCACTTCGTTTGAGGCTGACTACTTTCAAGGGTTCCTTCTTCGAGATATTGCTGACTATCAGTCCAAGGCAACGTCTAGTGGGGCCTCAAACCCGGGTCGGCGTGAGCAAGGAGACCCCGGCATCATCCGCTTTAAGGCATACAACTGCATCAAAGAGCAAGTCTCCGTCATGTTCAACAGCTACAACATCTTTGGGTCGGGATTTCTTGACGAAGAGCTGTGCGGTCCTAGTGAGCCGACAAGTTCAGGAGGTGAATGCTCGTCCCAGCTGCGTTTCCGGCGGCGCCCACGACCAGGCCACTCTTCGGGCTCCCCAGTGAGCTCACCATCATCGCTCGCACTCTGATCCGACTCCCAACCATAGTATGCGTTATCCTCAGCGGCTTGAGAGCGTGACCGTTTCGTCGGACTGGCGCTGCGGGCTCGGTATGGCCCCCAGACTTTCAAACCGACACAAAGGCATCAAAATCGCGCTACGATCCAATCAGACAGCGATTCAAATTCGACCTCAGGAAGTAATAAAGCTGAGGCTACCTCAGATGAGGAGAGCCTTAGGTCGTGCGCAATATGGAAATCAGAGTACATGAGCTCATTGGAGCATTTAAACGAAGATATCCGCAACGGGAGAAGTGTTGCGACTTTGTTTTGAGAGAGCTAAATCACCGTCTAGAAAGAGTTGAATAATGGATAGGATGATAGTAAAAAAATGTGGCCTTTAGTGGCCGTATGGATATACGCGAAGAGGTTTGACTTTCGGTCACCGGCCAAACTAAGTACGGAAGATATGGGCTTCATTGCAGCTATTATTGATGCTTAAAAAGTAAGGCAGTCAACCGGAGAAGACTGATGACGGAGAAAAGGTAAAACAAAACCAACAAGGCGAGCCCAGGAGGCCCATTTCGGTCTCGCCGGCTGACTGAAATAAGTTAGGCTAACAAAATGACCAGGTAGGTTCAATTGCACGGTCAGCCGGCAGGCAGGCCTTCCGATTTCCCGTTGAAAAGTAACTTGAGAAAGGACAGTCTACGCTGCGATCCCTACGAGTTCGTTGAGCCCTCCCAAATCCGTCCGGAAACACCACAGAGACCTACACCGTCGTCTTCATACGCCTCAATCGGTCTGCGGGTTAATCGTTCACCATGCACCCAACTAAAGTCACAATTATAGCGACAGTCGTGATCCTATTTCTGGCCATACCTGCCGTGTTCCCTGCTCGCAAACTTTGTATTTATATTACTCAGAAATGGCCGCACCTCCGTAGGAATGTTAGCTTGACGGGCCTTGCGGCTGTTTCTGCCTTCGTCCTGGCGCTGTTATGGCCCATTGCCTTAGTTTATCGCATCTAGCGTCCGTACGAACCTGCAAACCTGCCTCCTGTCCAGTGAGACGGATCCTACTCGTGTCGATCCATCAACTTGGAACTCCTCAGCCTGGTCGCGAATCAAAACGGGGTTTCAACGTAAGACTTCAGGGTCAAAAGACATTTCGATTGGATACAGAGCGGATGCAGAAAACCAAATTGCGCCCCGACCCCAGCAGGAAGCCCAGCCTAGTCTCACCCATACCACACACCAACAACCTACTTACCTAGCGAGAACTTCTAGCCCTCACATCAATGTGGGAGGGATCTGTTATGCTAATCGAGCGTGCTAGACGAGTGAAGATGCACCGCCAGCGTATCTGGGAATTTGGGAAGAAGTGGACAAAGTTGCCATCCCAGATGGTCGGCGCCCTCTGCCTGCTTATCAGCCCTGATGACCTTTCTGCACAAGGAGGAAGATGAGGGGAAGCGAAGAGAAGGGGAAGGTCATGGGGGTTCAAACTGACTCGCACCACGTAAAAGAATAGAAAGTCAATAACTAACCGACATGTACTCGGGCTCAGAGAGTACCAGTTGCAAAAAGTTGCAAATGTTGATGTCTCATACAACACATATTACCTATTGAATGTACGCTCATATCAGGGGCAAAAAGTGTAGAAGAGAGGGAAGAGGTCAACCTGCTATATAACTGCGTACAGGTAGATAATGAGGTGTAATAGTCCTGATTCTTGTGCTACCTGCCATGTATTTACTTTGCCTTATATGCTTGGTAGCCCCTTGATCTCTTTCGTTCGGCCGGTTTCTGAGTTGCTAGCTAGCTGCGTTCCTCAGCCTTTACTGTGCCTGAGGCCTCGGGTTTCTGTCGGTTTCAGTAGCCCAAGGACATTTCCCGATTAGGAGGCTTATGAAGCTCAAGCCAATCAGAACTCGGATCTCACCTTAACCTCGACGGACTAAACATGCTATGATTGGTGGTGGTTTAATCCGAGACCAGAAACCACTGAGGGCTCCTGTCATGTCACTTGCCCAACTTTGCAAGGCCTACCAGTCACGCGTATTACCGAGGCAAATTATACTATCCACGGCATTCAACACTAAAAGGTTTCTGATACACAATCAATTGGTGGCTTATTACCTCCTTGGTGGCTTATTACCTCCTTGGCGGCTTATTACCTCCTTGGCGGCTTATCTCCTTGTGTCTCCTTCCTCAGGCTCTGCTCTGCCAAGTCAATTTCTCTTTGGTGGCGAGCCTCGGTGTCGTCGTAGAGAGGGCACCTGTCTGGTTCACGGCGATCAGGTGAGGGGTCGAAGTGGCTGTAATCGCAAACATCGGAGCAGATATAACATTGGACTACGTTGCACCTCTCGGAGGGGCACGTCATCTTGTTACATCCATCGAGCTTCATAAATGGCACTTTACCTACAACCAAACAATGTCAATCATTTGTATGTCGGGGGGAGGGGAGCATACTCACATCCTTTGCAGCGTCGTATGACAGCATCTGACTGCGCCTCCTCGATTCGTCGTTGCTCCTGCCGCTGTAAGTCCGTGTCTGCCGCTCCTTGATTGGCCTGGGTCCCCTCGGTATCTTCTCTGCGTCCGAACCGGCTGACTTTGTCGCACTCAGGGCAGTGAAGTTCTTGGACCGCCTCATGCGGCTCAGAAAACCCGACAAAATCACAGAATGAGCAGTGAACGAGGCCTTCGATACCAAGAATAGCTGCTCTCGCCTCCTGCTTGTCCAATGCTTTAAGGAGATCAGAATCCAGGCCCCTTTTCCGCTCTTGGTGTGAGAATCCAGCATTGCAGCCGTCCGTGGACATGCATGGGATCTCGTACCGTAGCTTCCCGGCAACTTCCCAGGCATGGCCGGAGAAACACTTTTGCAAAACCACTGGGAAGAGTCAGTGAGAGCACCCAGGAAAGTGCAGGCAGTAATCGAATGAAGCTTACATGGCCTTCCTGAGCTTGGCAATGCACCATATCCAATTGAGAGGTTTTGTTGTAACAGCATTCGCAATTGCGTAAAATAGGAATCCTTTTTCGTAAACGCTTCTGACGGAGTCGCGGCAGTCTTTCCAGCTTGGCACGGATCCGAAGTTTGTCGCCCTCATCGATGTTGATGTCTATCAAATGCTCTCGAAGCTCGTCTTTTACCTCCAGGCTTATTGTATGAGGCCCGATTTTGAAAGGTGGGTTGTCGACGTCCCAGCAGTCGACATTATGGCCTAGGTCAAAGTAGGATTTTTCGAGGTCGTACCCGCTCCGATCCAGGGCCTGTCGAATGGTATTGGCGGGAATGTTATCATATTCGAGGCAGAGATACTGTGCCCTGCCACCAGGTCAGTCCATGAGACACCATAAGTAGGCTGAAGATCTTGGAGAACAAGGTTTTGCAGCCTGAATATTCTCACGTGAACGCCTGGCTCAGTCCTCTTGCCCAATTGGAAGTAGGATGCACATCCTCCTGCTTGACGTTGGTAGTCATTCTCGATAATGCCGGCAGCTGTCAACTGAGTATGGAGTACGGTAATGTGATGCAGAAGTAGAAGGAAAGTCAAGTTGTTATGAAAAGGAGCGGTCGTCGCTGTTTATATAGAGATGGATATCATTATCGGGTTCTTGAGACAGGTGAGGGGATTGTCAGGGGTTGGTAATCATGTATAAGAACTAGACAAGATAAACCAAGCCCCTTGAGGCCCACGGGACTCATGCTCATGTACGTGAGTCACTGGCCTCATGCCCAAGGCATAACGGCCGCCAGGTCAAGGGTCAGCAGTGCGGCCCATCGGATGGAACAACCAATTATCATCGGGCATGCATGAGTTATCAGCCAGCTTCTGCTGCCCATCAAGCAAGCCAATAGCCACGGCGGCCTAGAGCTGCGCCTTTTGCAGGGCATCCGTGATCACATGGATCTCAGAAAAGATGTTGCGAGTGTCATTAACGGCCAGTAGGATCCTCGCGGCATGATGCGGGCGAAGCCCCGAAGGCGGGCTGGGTTATGATAAGGCTGCCCCTTACCGTAGGACGATAGACCAACCGGTTGTCAAACCCGATCAAGTGCCCGTCGGTACCATGGGCTGACTGTAAAGGAGGCATAGGCACCAATAGCCTAGCCTAGATAGTAATGGAAATGTGTTCCACGAACAGGTCAAAGTCGCTGGGGGTGGGCCTCACACAATGTTCCCGGGGTCTGTCAAGGAAGGAATCAGTCATTGATATTGAACGTTGAGAGGAAGGCTGGTCTCCTGGCCTATTGTCGTGGCACCTCGTGAAAAAGTAAGAGATCTATTCAAACCAGACCCCCCATTCAACAGGAGTTCCTTAACATCCAATCGAAGCACCAGCAGCGAATGCCAAAAATCTTGGTGTGCGGCTGCCAGGTTCGTCTGGACGTGGTTCTCGTGCAGGTTGAACCAGGCCTGATTCATCTGCGTGATGGGAGAGTTGGCCATATTCTCGATAAACTCAGCGAATGTGTGCGCTTCCCTGCTAGGTCGCAACTCTGTGCATGACGCCCAAGACGGAGGAAAGGCTCCCGTTAGCGTCGGGCCGGCCGAGTGGAGAACTCCGCCAGCTCAGGGCTCTCTGGGGCCAGTGACCAGGCTAGTAGAAGGGATGCTCTGCGGGTGGTATAGAATTTGATGAATAAATCCTGGCATGAACTCTCGG